>NW_018734455.1:0-44914 GCF_002204515.2 Aedes aegypti
CCACGACAAAGCTAAAAAATACCTTGAGCACTAATGGGTTTAGTAAAAGATTAAGTTGTAAAATTTTTCTTACAGTCAAGGGCAAACAGACACGCGGCAAAACAGTCAGGTAATAGCACGTTAAATAGTGATATTCGTAGATATTATAAAGACTATGATACTACGAGAAAGCTAACACACCCATGAGTAGATCGCTTAACTTCCAATCACCTTTAAGTCATCGTCTCTCTTACCCGATACATAGAATTAGCACAGTTTTCATTTTAAATAACAACTTCTACTGCAAACAACTGTTATTCACCGAAGTCATCAACACCTGTCCACCAAGCCAATATTTGTTGAGGATATTATTAAGCTGGAAGTCACGAATAGCCAATTTGCATAAGTAGAGTTCTGATTTCCGCATTTCAAAGTTATTACCCACAACCGTGAGCTGCAAGACCTGGAATTCAAAAAAAGATCCCGAGCACTCTCTCCGACTGCTTCCATCAGATGAGACTTATCTTCATACGAAGAACGATGATAATTAAATAAATAATAATAAATAAAAGAAACATTATGTTCACATCGTTGAGTAATACAATAACGTGTTTGAGCAGTATTCAAAGAATGATGATATTTAAAAGGAATAATAAATTCACTAGAGCTATCAGAAGGCCGGCTCTAGAGGCACGTTCCTCCAATTGGGAGATTGTGCCTAAAAGTATATTTGAATAATCATTGCAATCCTAGATTTTGGCATAACTTCAAATTACAAATAAAAAGGTGTATTGAAATTATTACATAAGACTACATAAAATGTCCCATTATTTATTCAACAACAGTTAATGATTCAGATTATTAAAAGAATACGTTATCTCATCAACATTGCAAAACTTAGGAAACAAATAATCAATTTTAACCAATAATTCCGTTCAACTAATCATCATTCGGGGATGACCCAGCCTTGGCTGAATTTCCCATATAAAGGGCCAATTAAATTGATTAATTTAATCATCATTCGATCAAAATAAATTTTCCAAAGCCATTCGACCAAATGTCCATTCGAACGAAAGTCCTTTCGACCAATGTACTTTCGACCAAATGTCATTCGACCAAACGTCATTCGACCAAATGTCATTCGACGAAATGTCCTAAAGCCCGCGAACACATACCAAATCCAAAAACTTTTAAAGTTTAATATATAATTTAGAAACTCATCGATCATACTCTAAAAAAATATCCTGGTAAAAAAAAAAATATTTCCGTGTAATCTGTTAATTCATTTTAATTTATACATATATACATATACATATTATTTTATACATATACATAATATTTATACATATAATAATACATATAATAATAAATACATGAAAACGACTTGTTTAATTCACGCAAGGCCCTTAACAATAAAATGAGCAACAAACTGCGGTTCCCGTAATAATTTACACCCAAAAAAAAAAATTTGTTTTTCTACTAAATGTGAAAATTGTGACATGTTTGAAATGTCATAACTTTTTTTGTTTTATTGTTTACCATCACCAAATTTTTTATGGTAGGTAGCTAATATAATGGACCGTTTCCCCTCAAAAAATTACGTTGGTATTCCGATAGGTTTTTGAGATATTTGAGTTTTTGTGTCAAAATTATGTTTTTTTAATGCAAAAAAAAAATTTTTTACTGTGTGTATTTTTTTTGAAATCTTTATTTAGTTGTCTAACTTTGTTTCTTTAGTTGTCTAACAATCGAACGAACCGTTTTTGCTGTGCAGCTTTTTGAATATTTTTGAACCATTTTCCACATACACCCTTTTGAAAAGTTAGTCGTGACTCAACTTGAAGATTTGATATCGGAAAATGACGATTTAGATGGAACTGAAAACGTGCAAAGTTTCAGCTCAATAGAAAAAAAAATTTACCAAATTTTGGTGCTGTTGCTTGGAATTACTCTTATGGTCTAAACGCTTATCAAAACAAATCCTGTGACCAACGATCATCCTCATGAACAAACATCCCTCACAGTAACCTTTGTGGAGATGTAGAGGTAAACACGGTCTACAAATAGCAAAGGTACACACTAACATTCCTTCCCCCTATCCACCTGACTGCAAGGACGTGGCCAGCGCCTCTATTGACCCTGTTAAACAGAGGCACTGAATTACGCACACTGAAAAAATTATACACTGGTCCCACAGTTATGAATCATTTAAGGCTCTGCTTAAATTTGATGATTTATGGAGAGCAAAATAAACAATATATTTTGATGAAATCAATGCCGAATGGTAAAGTGGGATATACTGCAGTTCATGGGCGATGTTGTCATTCTTGGAACATTTGATATTTTCACTTTTTTGATGTTGTCTAAAACCACAATTTATGTATCAGCAAAAAAGTTGTCCACAAAATATGAATCAATGTGAATACGATTTATGAATCAGCTGTTTACTTTCAATTATTTTGCAATTGCATTGCCGTGAATCGCAAGTCGGTCTCATGTGCATTTTCGTTAAATTGTGTTGAATTCAGTTTTCAACATACCTACCAATGCTCTTTCAGCTGCAGTAATGAGATAATATGACTTGTTCGGAAACAATAGAAAAACAGCAAGTTGGATTGTCCCATAATGAAAAGTAACCGCATATCAGTCCCACTACATGTTTCCGCACCGTGTAACACGAAAATGAACGGTGTTTTAATCTTTCTTATATATTATTCTCGTAAATATACTACTATATATTGTAAATATGCTACTATATATTGTGCAAAGCAAATTGTGAAAGTTCAGTAAAATTTGAACATGTTCAACCTCTGGAATTTTTTGGACATTCATCAAGAGTTTGGAAACTTCACCGCCGATTTTCTCCAATGCCTACTGTTTACAGATGGACTGACGATTCACAGCAGTATAGTTCATATGTTTATTAGAACACTGCCTCGGACAACGTTTATTATATCCGGGGTGAACCGAACCAAGTATTTCAAGAATCTGCATAACATTGCTTGATTTTTAATTTCGCTACTGAGCGGGCCTGGTGAACTTGAATTTGTGGATTTACACTCCCATGCAAAAGTTTGGGTTCACCTCCCTAAAACTACAAAAGTGTTCTGATACATATATCTGTGATTACACGTCCAATTAAAATTCTCTAAGCCGCATTCGAAGTCAAAAAGTTATTCTTACTTCATTGTATTTTTCCAAAAACATTGTTTTAATTTTGTGTACTATTTTTTACTCAAAGTTGTGACAGTTTTTCAAAAAACACACTGACAAAACATAACTGATTTCCTCAGCATTGGATCGACCAAAATTTTAAAAACAAGGTGTCATCAGAATGGTAATCTTATATTCTTTGAATAGCACTCACGAAACATATGTGGAAAAATCTTTTTTTTAATATATGTTTTTAAAATTCTATTACATCGTTATAATACATATACATCGAACACCTATTCTATGTTCAACCACTTGCCAAAATAAAGGAAGTATTTTCTATTATTCAATCTGCAATTCCTTATATTTTTCCTTAGAACAATAAACTACAGTTCGGGTAACAATTCAAAACATACATATACGTAAACATTGTCATCCATAAAGGTGCCTATTGTCTTTAGTGTTTATTTTCCAAGCTAGAATATCTTCCGGATCTGCTACAACTACTTGTAAACGTTCTTTCAACAATCAAGCTAGTCAATCTTATCACGTTTTCGTACGTATACATTCCTTCAGGATATCTCTGTTATATGTCCCTTAGTATGATGTATGTATCGTGCAAGTATGGGTTCACCAGAGTCACACGCAAATCATTTTGTCATTATCTCTGCCATTTTTCAACCGATTCAATAATTCATAGATTTTTCGAAACGCAAATGAGGCGCGCACATAATTGGTTTTAGATTTCATAGAATTTTGTTTGTTATTCAAGTAAGTTTAGGTGAACCAAAAGTTTTACACGATGACTTAAATGGTTTAGTTTTCAGATTTTTTCCGCGAAAATTTCGTGAGTGCTCTTCCAAGAATACAATATAACGATTCTAATGGCACAATGATTTAAAATTTTGGTCGATCCAAAGCTGAGGAAATTAGCTATGTTTTTTCAGTGTGTTTTTGTAAAATATCACAATTTTAAACTAAAAAATTAGGAAACAAAATTCAAAAAATGTGTTTTGAAAAAAAAACAACAATCGAAGTAAGAATAACTCTTTTGTCTTTCGAATGCGACTTAGAGCGTTTCGATTGACGTGTAATCACAGAAATATGGACTGAACACTTCTGTATGTTTTTAAGGGTTGAACCCGAAATTATGCACGGGAGTGTATATGCTTCTGGAGCATGTTTATTTGGAGGATGATGGTAGGTAGTGTAATTAGACAATCATTAGATTTAGATGCTAGAACTCGTAAATGCTTAACTCTTTGACTGCCTTCAGTGCACTGATAAAAATCCCCACGTTCTGTGTGTTTAAAATTATGGATCGATTCAGATCGTTCATATCGATTTGCTGTAGTTTTTTCTGCAAACTTCATGTGTGTTACACATTAAATTCCCTTCTTTTGCTTCATGGATTGATTCATCAACCGATAACAGGGATTCCGTATTTTTTCCACAAAGTTACCGAAGCTTTCCATCTGATTCGTATGCGTCAACCTATAGACGCACAGATCATTACCCAATACGGATTCAGTGTGTTGTTTATGGTTTGCTTGTGTCATGATCATCATGTTTAAATTAACCAATTCATCGATTTGCGCAATGAGTTTGTTATGACGAAATCGATGAGGTTTGCTTCTAACCTCTCAAAATGGTTACATTTGTTTTTTTCTGTAAATATTCCTGTAAATAGTTTTTATTTTTTATTTTTATTGTTCTTATTCTTATTATCATCCTTATCATTATTAATTCTTACTGTTGCTACCTTCATTATGATTACCATTAAAATTACGACTGCTTAAAAAACAAATTTAAAACTAAAATATTTAAAATAAAGAATACACACTGAAATGAAATAAAAGAATTTATATTGAAATTATCCCACCTGAACATCCCCATCCCGATTTCCACAACGCCGATTACACACCGCCGCTACTAACGACAAATGTCTTCGACGTTGTAACCGTTCGACATCAGCGATGGCATAAAACTGCTTGTCACCGTACAGACGCTCTCTAATAGGTGAACCACCATCAACACCGATAGTCGCACTTATTTTTATCTGGTATATTTTTTGAAAACAGTGAACCGAACTTGCGCACGGAACAGCCATTGTGCTGGGAAGACCGCGTTGTGAAGCATCTTTCGGTGATATCGTTCCAGGAGCTGGATACTGTCGGCCAACCGGCGTTCAAGTGTTGTGAAATTCATGGAAGGCCCAGTCACCCGTCCGGGCCGCTTCCGAGTGTGCTGGTCATTTGGAGAGATTTGCGGTCGGTCTACAGAAAGCCACCTACGCCTGAAGACTCCACCCAGTCCTGGCCTTCACAGTTTCCACAAAATGGTCGGTCGTCGGAACCGTCCTCCAAAAAGTAACGGATTTGGAGTCCGTCCAAGCAGCATCGAACGTCGATGATCCTGTAACAGGTGTGTCCTATCCAAAATAACCCCCTTTTCCTAATATTTCGATACGAAAAGCTATACAAAAATGAAATTTTAACGTTTATTAAAATGTAAAGTCCTGCTTCTCTCACTTCTGATCGTTGGGTCCACCTTGGCCACATTGGGCGAAGGACTACGTCCGGGTTTTTATGGGAAGTTTTTCCGCCATCACCCAATTTCCTCACCGGAGTAATTTTGAACAACCCTGAGTCCCCAAGAAGGCAGGCCCAAAAAAGTAATTAAAACATGTTATCGATTTCTATGTTCAAAACATCTAAATTGTTTGTGATTAACATATGGCGAACTAAACTACGGTTGGACTCGTGTCGAACGACAGTTGCTTCTAAAGAAAAGAAGCATTGTTAGATGAAAATTTGTGAATTCGATTCCTCTTTTATTTGTAAAGTTGTCCGATTATAAGAGGATTCTACAGTTCTATAAAAACATGGAATATTTGTTGGTAGAAGAAAAATCGGATTCCACTAACAGATTTTCCTGGTTTTCAGTTTTGATTTTTTTTGTTTTACATGTTTTACATATATACTGTTTTTCATTTTCCTCACAAATTAGGACTTTTTATTTATCCTTAAATTATTCAACATAATAATAATAATCTTTGAGGCCTACATAAACAACATCCACAATTTTCATGGCCATATAGGACTATAATCCCCCTAAATAACTTTTATCATAAGAATGTTTTGTTTTTCAAAATCATGCAAATTGATTGACATGTTCAGATTCCTTTTCCACAAAAAATAAAGAAATTCTCGTAGTTTATGAACGGTCCCGAACCATTTTCGCTCTCCCGTAACAAAATTTTACATAAGAAATTATTTGAAAACAAGAATAATTTTTAAAAAATACTAAGAACTGGTAGTTTGAACGCTGATTCATAAATTGTGACTGGTGACTGATATTTTTCCCACAATTTATTGATCAAGTAAAATCTCAAAAATCTAATCCAAATCCGTATTAATACGCATTTATCTCTCATAGCTGTTTATTGAATCTGTAAATGTTATCTGGGGCTTAATCTCTAACAAAAAAAATCTTTGAAACAAACTTGAAAACGTCGTTTCTTGCTAGGCGTCAAAAGGCACACGGCTTACAAAGTTGGCCAAAAGACAGCTCAAATAGCTACAAAAAGAATTTGATAATATTGTTGGTTCATACCGTGATCAAGAGCTATTTTAATGAGAATAAAAGCCTTGAAATGGCTGAACATAATGTTTTGCTTATCAGTAAAAATGATTATGTGATGTTTTGTGATAAGTTTAATAATAATTTTGTCTTTTGAAATTAACTCATTCATAAATTGTGGGTGATTCAACTGCGTGGGGTGACTGTAGCTAATTCCAGCCGAACTTCTAGTTGATTATTGACAATTCGAGTGACAATTAGAAGTTCGGCAGTCAAAACTTCGGTGAAGTTCGTCGTCGGCATTCTAATTGGTGCTTCGCCGACGCATAAGGATTGCCTTTGTCGGCGTAGCACTTCGGTAGAATGACGACGCCGAACTTCGGCGAACTTTTGGTGATATTTCATTTTTCTTATGAACTCTAAACGTTCTAAAAGTTAATCTGAATGCACAATACATCTTCACTGACTTAGATCAATCACGGAATAGCACGGCTGTTGTTAATCTCAACTGACCGTTCTTTGGTGAGTTGGATGCGATCTCACGTTTCACGATAAGATGATCATCTGCAATATCCAGACAGCTCACCAATCCATCCCGAGGCGGATCGTGCTGAATTGTTGAATTGTGAAGGAAGGCGAAAGAAAGAAGGAGTAGGGGAACATGGTTCAGTACGCACTGATGTGGCTCACCGCATTCTATCATTCCTACAACGTTTCAATTTTTATTCTTTGCCAAACGATGCCAAATATGTTTACCCAAGAGTTGCCGCTACAACCCTTGGATATAATATATAATTGTTCACTCCTAGTTCTCCATACTAAATGGCATTCTACCCCATCCATTGGGTCATTTTGAGCCGCCCCCATTTTTCAACCAACTTTTCTACACGATTTAATACCGTAAAAAAACTCAAATTTGAGAAATGTTTTCATGGTGGTAGCTAGCAAATATTGTCAAGTTACTTTTAGAACTTCGAATGGCCTTAAAATGTAGATCTCATTAAGAGAAATTATTATTATTGTTATTATTATTCTGCTAAAACATGTTTCGTTTTTTTTGCAACATGTTGCCGAGTCTATAGTAAACAACAAAACTAATTTAATTTAAATTATTTGAAATTCTAATTAGTACATACCTTACTAAACGGGGAGGATGTTTATGCTGATTGTGCAGTACAAAACAATCTCATTATGTACTTAAAGCAATGTTCGTTGTTGTTTCATGTTCGGCTTAACAAATTTTATTTTAAATGTCAAATAACTAGACATGCAGTGAAACAAATGTTTGATTACAGAAGGCTTAATATTTTGAATTAGATTTACTGTGAAAAAATATTAAATTATTATTTAAAGAGAATCGAAGTTCTTCTGAAATCAATCATCCAAGCCAACCAAATCATCTCTATGTGGAGGAGGCTCATTCTTATCAAAAGTGTCATTCATTGTGAGGAGAAATTAAAATTTTCAATGCGCCATACAATATTGGACAAAACATTTGGAAATTTTTCGATTTTCCATACAAAATGACCAACTTTGTAAGCTATATCTCGGTTATTTATTGACCGATTTGAATGAAATTTTGGCAGACCATCAGACATATCTTAAAATATATTTTTGAGTGATTATTCCAATCACAAGTTCAAAAGCAGTAACGATTTGACTTAAGTGAATTTTTCCGACGATTTTTTATAAATGACATAGCAATATATATTGAAGGAATAGCTCCATAGTATTATCGGCAAAGTTGTAGATTTTCACGAGATGAACAAGTTTGCCGAAGACAGTTTTTGTGTAGGACTATCAGATTTTGTAATAAAAAGTTTTGAATTTTTCGAGGAAAATTACACTTTAGTTAAACCGTTATTTCTAGTTTATTAGTGATTGGAAAAATTATTGAAAAATATATGTTAAAATTCAAGTTATATCTAATGTTCTGTGAAATTTCATTCGAATCGGTCCATAAATAACTGAGATCTAGCTTACCAAAGTTGGTAATTTGTATGGAAAATCGAAAATGTTGCAAATGTTTTGTCCAATACTGTACATACATATATTCATATTTCATTCAATAAGGATGTGCAAAATCTCACCTGCTTAAAGATTTATAGATTTAATGCAATATTGATGTTACGAGCTGCATCTACAGTGAAATCCAATGCTACTCAAGAAATTGATTTGTATCACAATATCGTTATTGACTGTTTAACGAGAAAATTGCTACAATCGAAGTGCCTCCATTTCTCATATAACGGAGGGTGTTGGAACTAAGTTGGAGGTGATGATTCCACATTTTGGAAGTAAACTTCACCTCCAAACACTAGCGGTTTTGCGGTAAGATGTTGACGTTTGATCACGAATTCATTCTGCTAGAAAAAAAACCCTTCTAGGATTGTTCTGGAAGTCTTGGGACTATTTCTGATATCTCTCTAAGTTCTTCTGGAAACCCTAGTATTCTTGAAGAGATCACTCATTCCTTCAAACAACTTTAAAGGACCCTTCCGGAATTACTCCTGGAATTCTTCTAGACATCTCTCTGTGATTCTTCTGAACATATTTTTGCAATTCTTGCAGAAATCCCTCTGCGAGTTTTGCGTGTATTTTCTTGGAATTACTTTCAAATTCCTGGAAATTAAATTTTTAGAATTTTATACTCGAAAATATATTACCGAGTTTTATACAAAAAATCCTAACGCAATTCTGCCGGATATTTTTAGAGGATTCTTCCAAGGATTTCCAAGGGCTCCAATAGAAATTCTTCTGGAATTCAGCCAAACTCTGAGATTCTTCCGAGAATGTTCCTAAGATTATTCCGTGAATACTCCTGGGATTATTACGAGAACGCTTCAGGATTCTAACGAAAATCGTTCTAGAATGCTTTTAAAATGCCTCTTTTTTGTTCGTCAATACCCTTGTAATACTTTCTGGGACTTTTCCGAAAATCCTATTTAAATTCTTCCGAAAAACTTTCGGAAATCTTTCTGAAGATGCTCTGAATATTTCCTACTTGTTTTTTTTTTATATAAATTTCTTAATAAGTTCTTCCGGAATTACTTCTAGGATGCTTCTGGGCATTGCTACTGGATTTTTCAAGAATCTTTCGTGTGGTTTTTCTTTTCGAATATCTTCCCTAGGATTCTTTCGGAAATGCTTCTGGAATTCTCCTGGATTTTCTTTCGGAAATCCTGCCGGAAGCCTACATAAATTTTCTTTTCAAATATTCTTACGGATTTTTTCTTTAGTTATTCCTGCTCTTCCGTAAAACCTTTTCAAGAGTCATCCGGATAAATACCGTTATCATTCAAGGATGCAACTGGAAGTTTTCTTGGAACTCTACCGTCAATCCACTATGGGCCAGAGACGCAATCTAGCGGGACAAAATTAATAACTCGGTAACGATGCATTTCCGGCATTTGGTGTCTTCGGCAAAGTTTTTTGTAACAACGAGGACCATTTACTGATATAAACGGAAAGTTCGTAAATCGTCCGCAGAAGTGGGCGTCACAATCTAACTTTTTACAGTGACGTGCTAATGACGGCATGTTCGCAAAGTGTTCATTTTGATGACATAAACAACTCTCTCGAAGACATCAAAATTCCACAGCCTACTGTTTTCGAGTTATTGGCGAAATAAGGCCAAATTAGTGAAAAAACGTCTCTTTTTGCACCGAGTTTGAAATTTTTCTTCAGAACTATGTCATATAATATTTTTTTCTGATAAAAATATTACAAACACCAAATTCTCGTGGAAAAAAATTAAAAAATACGACGCATAAAAATTGAGAAATAATGTAAAAACTTGAAAAATACAGTAGTTTTTTAAACCTCAATATCTCCAAAACGCAAAAAATTGCAAGCTCAAATTTTCAGGAAACATAGAAACATCGAAACAGATGTCAAATTTCAGAGAAGTATATTTTGGTGTTTTTTGAGATATTTTAATTTTTTACAATGATTATATCACTCCCAACACACTTAAATTTCCATGAGTCGATATGAAGGGACGTTCTATTTTCAGAAATAACGAGTCATGAAAAAAAGCCATTATAGTAGCCATGAAATTGAGTTTTAGAGCAGTTCCTTGAGTAGATATCGATTCTTCAATGATTCAAATGATATAGTATGCCATAATAAATTTGATCATGTGTCAGTTAAATGTTGTCATCATGGCCTAAGGTTAGTAATTTATTTTGGTGAATGTGTTACTTTTAATGCGGAAAATCAAATTATGAAGCATATTCCAGTCGGTAGATCTAAAATACTCAAATTTCAGAGCGCACAATCTCTCCATGAGCTTGAAGATTTGTTTTTCAAGCGGGAAGAACGTTGACGCTTGAATGTTTTGAAACAGAGGATTCAGATCAAAGGTATCAATTTGGAGTCCTTTAATTTTGAGAAGGTTGTTTTAGGGATAAAAAATATGTTTATATTCCGGTGATTTGCTTTAAATGGAAAACTTCCAAATACTGTATGAGACGAATTCTAGATGAAAAACTAAAGCCCATCTTGTACTGTAGGCAGAATATAATAATTTCATGAAATAAAATACACCCAAAATATACCTCTCTGAAATTTTGACATCCGTTTCATCAAGTATTGTTCAATGTTTCCTGAAAATTTGAGCTTGCGATTTTTTTTTACGTTTTTTGAGATGTTGAGGTTTAAAAACTGCTGTATTTTTCAAGTTTTTTTTTTCATTATTTCTCAATTTTTATTGCATCGTATTATTAAATTTTCTTCACCAGAGTTTGTGTTCGTTTTATTTTTATCAGAAACAAATATATGACATGGTTCTTAGCTTGCTTAGCTTAGCTTAGATTGACCTACACATATCAATGGTTGCCTATTCCGTGATTGACCGAAGTCCAGTGAAAATGCACAAAGAAATCAACTAGAAGTTTCGGCTGGGATTGGCCATAATCTTCTTCAGTGTGCATAATTCAGTGCCTCTATTTATACAGGGTCAATAACGGCGCCGGCCACGTCCTTGCAGTCAGGTGGGATTGGGGAAAGGAATGTTAGTGTGTGACCTTTGCTTTTTGGAGACCGTGTTTGCCTCTGCATCTCCACAAAGGTTACTGGGAGGGGTGTTTGTTAATAGGGAGGATCGTTGGGGTCATAGGATTCACTTTGATAAGCGATTAGACCATGATAAAAAATGATTTGTGAGATATATACATGCTTATTACGTAAATAAAATATTTTCATTTGATATGAACAATTTCTATGTAGAGGAAAATTATGCCGACACTTGAGGTGACGAACCATTCAAAATTTGTTGAACAAATACTCAAATGTAACATTCCTACAGCTGTCAGGACGAAAGCATGTGTTATTATATTTTACTCGTTTGAAAAGAAAACAAAAACTCGATTGGTTGGGACATCATAGAACACTCTTATTCTTATGCCGACACTTACAGTGGCGAACCATCCAAAGTTTGTTGAATAAAGTGAACCCTTTCGCAAGTTCTACACTTGTAGTGTCGAACCATTCAAAGTTTTTTTTAATTACAAAAATAAAGGTATATAAGAGGTGTTCTGAAAAAAAAAAATGTTAAACATAAATAAATCATGAATCAGAGTTTGTGTCGACACTCACAGTGACGAACCATCCATAGTTTGTTGAAAATCATATTTACATCCCACCATTGTAACGATTGAATGTGCAGTCATACATATTTTATAGATTAGAAATAGTAGCATGAAACGAGCTCACCAATTGATCCGTTATCCTTGACTGAGCAGCCACAATCCACTTTCGGCTTCACTCGTTTGCTCGGCTATAAAAAAAGCACTCAGGAAAAAAAAATAAGCGCGCGACCCAAAAAGAATAAAAAAAAACTGTTCGGGCTTTCTTGACGCACTGCCCAGGAGCAAGCGTCAAGGACGAAGGATCAAACAGAACTAAACCGATCGCGGCACTTTTTCAGTTACTCCAACCGAACTCACCGATCACGCAACTTTTTCACTTACTAGACCAACGCGCGACATGTTTGATCCTACCCTCGTCGCTCGCCCCGGCAAAAGCAAGTGTCAAGGTCGAAAGATCAAACAGAACTCCGTTCAGACTCTGATGCAAATTCGAAACAAATATATGACATGGTTCTGAAGAAAAATGTCAAAACTCGGTGAAAAAAAAGTCCTTTTTTTCACTAATTTGGCCTTATTTTGCCAATAACTCGAAAACACTAGGCTGTGGAGTTTTGACGTCTTCGAGAGAGTTAATTATTTTATCAAAATGAACAAATTTGCCCAACATGCCAAGGCTCTAGCACGTCCACTGTAAAAAGTTGGATTGTGGCGCCACCTCTGCGGACGATTTACGAACTATCCATTTATGTTAGTAGATGGTCCTCGTTGTTGCAAAAAAAAAACTTTGCCGAAGACACCAATTGCCAGAAATGCTTCGTTACCGAGTTATTAATTTTGTCCCGCCAGATTGCGTCCCTGGCCCAATCGTTATGGTATTTCTTCCGAAAATACCATTGTGATTCTTCAGACAATAATTATAGGACTCTTCCGAATATCTCTCTGGAATTCTTTTGACAATTCCTTTCGTGAATTAAGGATTTCTGAAAGAATCCTGGGATTTTTTGCAACAGGGTCAGAAAAAATTTCTTATTGAATTTCGGGGGGATTTCTGGAATACTTACTTGAGGATTTCCGTAAATATCTGGAAAGAATTATAAATATATTTTTAGGTGTATTTTCACGACGGTATGATGTATGTCATAAAAAAATTCCAGAAGATATTTCGAAAGAATCCCTGTAAGATTTTCAGGAAATTTCCAGAGTATGTAGATGAGTTCACTAAGAAATGCAGAAGAATTCTTGAGAATTTTCCTAAATAATTCCCAGAGCGGAAGAGCTTTAAAGGGAATTTCCGGAACTATTTCAGAGTTCCTTTCATAAGAGTATTAGAATGTTTTCCGTTAAGAATCTCAGTGGTATTTTCAAGAGCCCTCTGCTCCGGAAGTTTTCTCCAAGTTATTTTGAATTCAAGAGGGAATTTCTTAAGATTCCACAAATAATTTCAGAAAATATCCAAGGGAAATTGACTAATGAATCATAAAATAATCAAAAACATTTCCCAAAGAACTACATAGAGATTGTATCAGAGTATCAGAAATTCCAAACGGATATTTGAAATTTTTCCAGAAAGATCTCTAAAAAAAAACTAATACGGGATTTCCGTTTGAATTGAAGAAGGATTTCTACACAGTTAAAAATATTTAAATTCAAATGTAGTGTAAACTGAGGCATCGAGTAAAAATAAACCAAATTCATCTATTTTTACGGCATTTCGTTTAGATTTCAACCAAAGATTTTTGCATGAATGTTACATGATCGTGTAAATTTTAAAGTGCATTGGATTGAAAAATAAGCGATGTATCGTCGACATTTCAGTTCATTTTGATGCTCCAATATAAAAAAGGTAAGTAGGCCTTGACCGGCTTGGATGGTATTTTTTCTGCTTGTCATTTTTTTTTTCAATTTTCAGATACGAGTTTTCAAGATTTTTTCAATTATTGTGGACCTGGTGAATCTGTTTATCTGTGGAATTGTATCAGGAGTTGCTGATTGGCGTGCTTTTGAAGTGATATTCGGTGGATACTGAAGTAGCTGAAACGATTTGAAAATTTCGGTGTTTCTTGATTCAGTTTTGTCGTCCGTTAAGTATTTTTATTTCTATTTTTTTGTTAGCTTAGATTTTTTTTTAGTTATTTATTCAGTCCCCACGTTCAATTTCCATCATGGAAATTGACGGGGGTGTGCAAAACTCAGGTACTAATAATGATTTAGTACCTTCAACTTCAAAACCTTTTCGTGTAAAAGTTTATCCCTCAACATTTGCTGGTCCATTTCCTGTATATTTCCGAAAGAAAGAACGACCTATAAATGTTCTTTGAATTTCATCGGAAGTTTACAAGAAGTACAAATCAGTTAAGGAAATTAAAAAAAATTCCTTAGATAAACTTCGGGTAGTTTTTGGTAATAGAGAAGATGCCAATTCCCTTTTGGAGTCTAAATTATTTAATGAATTTTATCGTGTTTATGCTCCGTTTGATTCTTGCGAAATCAGCGGAGTCATTTATGATGAATCATTAAATTGTGATGATATTCGATCACATGGTTCTGGTATGTTCAGAAATCAATCGATTTCGCCAGTTAAAATTTTAGATTGTGAACGATTATCAAAATTATTCTTTGATGACAAAGGAATTTCTAAATATATTCATTCCAATTGCATCAAAAATTACTTTTTCTGGGTCAGTTTTATTAGATTTTGTTAACATAGATAATGTTTTGTTTCGTGTAAGGCTTTACTTTCCGAAACTTATGCACTGTAATCGGTGTTTATTGTTTGGGCATACATCAAATTTTTGTTCGAACAAACAAAAATGCTCAAAATGTGGAGATTTTCATTCTGCAGATGATTGTAAAATTAATTTCTGATAATTGTGTTTATTGTAAACAAAAACATATTTCGATTAAAAATTGTTCAGTATACATGACAAATAAAAAAAACTCAATGAACAAATTAAAAATCAAAATAAATTTTCTTATTCGGAAATTTTTAAAAACTTCTGAAGACTTTAGTTCACCTAATGTATATGAAACATTATCAGATATTAAAAATGATACTTCATTAGATAATCATAATAAATATATTTACAAACCTCCTAGTAAAAGAAAAAGGCTTAATATTTCATCAATTCATGATGATGATATGTTTTATACTTTATTCTTCGAACCAGTTTGAAAAAAAAATTTCCCTCCCTTAAATATTGCATCAACTTCTAAAAAACATTCCCTGGTTTTCAGAAAATAAATACACCTTCTAGGTCACCGAATGATTGTAGTAATGACGTAACTAAAAATAATAACAATAGCAATAATAATAATAACAACAATTCAGGTGATAATGAGAAAAATGATTTTTCTATTTTGAGCATTTTGGAAGAAATTTTTAAATTTATTAGGTATGAGTGATTTTTGGAAAAATTTAATAAAACGATTTTTACCATTTCTTGCGAATCTTTTTGAAAAACTCAATTAATTTGGTCCCTTTTGTCTTCATTATTTTTCGTAATGGCTTCTACAAGTTTAGAAGATTTGAATATTTTACAATGGAATTGCCATAGTATTTTTCCCAAAAATTGATAGGCTTAAAGCCATGTTGATTGATTATAATTTTGATATATTTTGTTTGAGTGAGACTTGGTTGACTGAGGATAAATTCTTTCGTGTTCCTTTCATATAATATTATACGTTGTGATAGAAATGTACCTTATGGAGGAGTAATAATTGGTATCCGTGATAATATTGAATTTAAATATTTGGATATAACATTTAATACAAAATATTGAATTTGTTGCTATTTCTGTAAATTGTAATGGTTTACAATTTCCAATTATTTGTATATACATTCCTCCAAATGTTTCATTTTCATTACTTGATATCAAACATATTTGGAAAATGTTCCCTCTCCTTTTTACATTCTTGGAGATTTTAATGCTCATAATTTTGCATAAGGAAGCGATATAATTTGATGGTAGAGGATCTTTGTTGATGGATTTGATAGATGACCTAAATTTAATTATAAATGAATGATGGATCATTCACTAGAATTGCAGTTCCTCCGGCTCATAATTCAGCAATTGATTTATCACTTTGCACTAGTAATTTTATCATTTATTTCCTCTTGGAAAACATTAAATGATCCAAATGGCAGTGATCATTTACCCATTTTAATAGAAATTCATGGTTCTAAAAGTAAATCTGAATATGTTTCAACAAATTCTCCTGATTTGTGTAAAAATGTTGATTGGAATAAATTTTCAGATCTTGTTTCTTTTTCTTTAATTCAGTTTGATTATTCCTCTACTCCACTTGAAAATTACAAATTATTTTTGAAGTTATTATCAGAAGCTTTGATGAGATCACAAATTAAACATAATGCTTCCAATTCTTTTGTTAAAAAACGTCCGACATTTTGGTGGGATAATGATTGTTCTTTTGCTTTGAAGAATAAATCTGATGCATTTAAAAAATTTCGTAAATTTGGAACGAGGGAAAATTATTTTTATATTGTAAAGCCGAAGCTCAGTTTACTAGTATTACCAAATTTAAGAAAAGAAATTATTGGAAAAATTTTGTTCAAAATCTCGACAGAGAATCTTCATTATCCACTTTATGGAAAGTTGCAAGAAATTTGAGAAACTATGAATTTTCATCTCAACCTGTTTTGGAATATTCTATGGAATGGATAGAAAAAATTTGCATCAAAGATTTGTCCTAATTTTGCACTTCAAAAAATAAATTTCAAAACTCATCAAAAATTCAACTATTTCCCAGAGCTTTGTAGTTTATTTTCTCTGGAAGAAATGAAATTTGGCTTTATCTGTTACTCATAATACTTCTCCAGGAATTGATAAAATTAAATTTATTGTATTACAAAATTTACCATTTGAAGGAAAAATGCATTTACTATCATTGTATAATTGCTTTCTTCTTCAAAATATTTTCCCACCAGAATGGCGTTTTGTAAAAGTTATAAGTTTATTGAAACCAGGTAAAAATCCTTCATTGGCTGACAGTCGACGGCCTATTAGTTTATTGTCATGTGTACGTAAACTCATGGAAAGAATGATTTTAAATCGCCTAGAATTATGGGCTGAGAGGAATAACATTTTATCTTCATCACAATATGGTTTTAGAAAAGGTTGTGGTACACGGGATTGTACTGCACTTCTAGCATCGCAAATTTATTTATCTTTTAACAGAAAACAAGATATGGTTTCAACTTTTCTTGATGTTTCTGGAGCATATGATTCTGTTCTTATTGATTATTATATGAAAAAATGATAAATTTCAAAATTCCAATTGTATTATCAAATTTTATATGTAATATGTTTTCTTTCAAAATCATGTATTTTTACCACAATGGATCATCCAAAATGATTTGTCATAGTTTATTTTTGGTCTTCCTCAAGGATCTTGCTTGAGTCCTTTTTTATATAATTTGTTTACAAGTGATTTAGCATCTGTTATACCAAATGGTTGTTACTTTTATCAATTTGCTGATGATAAAGTTATTTCTATTAGTGGCAAAAATAGAGAAACAATTCGTCATTTTATGCAATGTGCACTTGATAATATTTATGATTGGGCACATAATAATGGTTTTACGTTTTCAGTGGCTAAAACAAAATTTATAATTTTTTCACGTAAACATTCTTATATTAATATTAATTTATTTTTCAATAATATTGAAATTGAACAAGTTGATGTATACAAATATCTTGGAATATTTTTTGATTTGAAGTTAACGTGGAAATTTCATATACAACAAATTCAAAAAACTTGCTCAAAACGGATAAATTTCTTGAAAACAATTACTGCACTTGGTGGGGTGCTCATCCTTCTGATATGTTAACACTTTATAAAACAACAATTCGATCTGTTCTAGAATACGGTTGTTTTACTTTTGGATGTGCTGCTCATACACATTTTTCTAAAATTGAAAAAAATTCAATATCGTTGTTTAAGAATTTGTTTAAAATTAATGAATTCCACTCACACAATGTCTGTGGAAGTTTTAACAGGAATTGTTCCATTAAAAATTCGATTTCATGAATTAAATTGTAAATATATCATTCAATGTATTTCGAACAATCATCCTATAATAACAATTTTGAAATCCTTAGCAGAAATTAATCATACGAGTAAAATTTTAGATTCCTTCAATTATTGCATGGAGCAAAACATTATACCTGTTTCTTCAAGCGTTTTTTATAAACATGAAATTGAAATTCACTCACTGCAACCTTCCATTGATTTATCTTTACATGAAGAATTGAAACAAATTTCATGTCATGACTATTCTCGAAAATTTTGTTGGAGTAAATGTTGATCAATTTTATTTTTCAGATGGATCATTAATCAATTGATTATTGCAGGATTTGGAGTGTATAATCATTTCTCAGCACATGTTTTCAAATTACAATCCCCGTGTACCATTTTTATTGCTGAATTAACTGCATTATATTTTGCATGTAGTTTGATAAAATCTCGTTCACCAAACATATTTTTTATTTGTTCCGATAGTTTTAGTTGTCTTAAAGCTATTCGTTCAGTAAAACTTTCATTCTAAAACTCATTCATCTTATTCTAATGATAAAGCAATTATTACTTGAATTAAATTTATTAGGATTTATTATTAAATTTGTATGGGTTCCAGCTCATCACAAATTTACGGTAATGAACAAGCTGATTCTTTAGCTAAATTAATTGTTCGTTGTGGAAGTACATATAATCACATTATTTCAGGATCTGAATATTTTTCCAAAAACTAAAAAAATCTTCTTTGTATAATTGGCAAGTGTCTTGGGACACTAGTGATAAAGGGGCGTTGGTGTCATTCTATTCATCCAAAAGTTAATCTAAATCCATGGTTTAAAAATTTATCAGTTAGTAGAATTTTATTTGCTGTATTTCAAGATTGATTTCAAACCATTATAATTGTAATAGTCATTTATATCGCATTAACATAAAAAGATTCCAATTTATGTGACTGTGGTGAATCCTATGAAGACATAGATCATATAATTTTTCATTGTACTCGATACATCTTACCAAGAAATACATTTTTAAAACAAATTCAAAATACAGGTTATCCCATTCTAATATCTGTTCGAGATATTTTAGGAAATATGTTTCTGCCAATTTTGAAACTTCTATTTCAGTTTTTAAATGAAATCTCATATTATGTGTGATATTTTCTTTTTCTTCGTATGTTTCTTTTCAGATGTGAAGAATTTTTTACTGTGTGTGGTATCTCAATAATCCTGGACGTTTCCCATTTTCAAGAAACTGGCTCTGCTATAGATCATTACCGTTTGAGCCTTTTATTATTGAGATTGTTGATTTTATAATGTATTCAGAAAAGATAAAGAGGTTTTGTGCCTTTTTGAGAAAGATTTTAATTAAAAATCACTCAAAGGGGCTTTTCCCTCTTTCAAAATTTGAAGTTAAAAAATAAATAAATAAATAAATGCTCCAAATATGTGCATGAAAATACACTTAAATTTACAACATATTTATAGCTGTGTATGAAAAGGACAAGTCCTAAACAATTTCTGAGAAGTTTTAGGAAGAATTACAGTGAAAATATTAGAATAATTTAAGACGGATTTCCAATAAAAAGGTTTTTAAATGAATCCTCGAGAGATATCTGATGGAAGAATTTCAACAGAATTTCAGAAGAATCTCAGATCTTTGAAAAGAATTCCATCCCAATCATACAAAACATTTTCGGCAGAATTCCAGAAAATTGAACGGTAGAAACGCGGTTGGATTTTTAAAAATCCAAGAAGAATTTCTGGGATAATCTAAGAGAAAGTCCAGGCCAGATTTTCGGAAGAATCAAAGAGCGATCATAACTATAATACTTGCAGAAGGATTTCCGAAAGAAATTAAGAGGAAGTTCCGAGAGATTTTTGGAAGAATCCAAAAATAATTTTCTGGGAAGAATCCACAGGGATTCTTTGGAATATTCTCGGAAAGATTTTCTGTAGTATCATAAAAACGCAAGAAGAACCCCAGAAGCATTTCCGGAATAATCCAAAAAGCATTTTTGGGCGAAACATTGCAAGATAGGTTTATGAAAAGAACTACAGAGGGAATTTCCTGATAAATTTAAGAAGAATCTCGTATAAAGGATTCAATGAAGATTACCAGAAAATTTCAGAGAGATTTTTGGGATAATTTTAGAGAAATTTTCGCATGAATTGATGAGGGATTCCAGAAAGAATCTCAGTGTGATTTTCCAAAGAATCCCAGAAGATTTTCAGAAGAATCCCAGAGACTGTGCATTTTTTTGAAGAATCCTAAATTGATTCAATTTATAATCATGTTAACTTCCAGACGAAATCCCAGAATAAATGAATGAAGAATAAAAAATAGCGATTAATGCATAGACTTAGTTTAGTTATACCATTTTTTAATGTTAAATAACGAATGTTATTTTTCCGTGCACGCGCTCGAAAAATGAATCTGGTAATGGTGCAACAACCGCGTAACTTCGATGAATCCTATACAACAAACCCATTTTTGTGAATATGATAACACAGCTATTAATATGTGTAGTAGAGTGGTTCGTTTTTGCTCCACACCGCTCATTCGATTCAGAATCAAATTCTGAGTGTCCTCCCAAAATTTGAGCTCATTCGAATGAAACTGAGACTGCACACAGCCCTTCAAAGTTTATATGGGACTTGCTATGGGAAACGCAAGGCAAAATCATTCAATCGGTCGTAGTCTTCGCCATGTGCTTTTGGGAGAATAGAGCTACAGTCGCCTCTCCACATCTCGATATCGAAGGACCATCGAGATAGGGAGAGATCGAGACATAGGAACACATTTTTAATGAATACTAGATGAAAATCACTCCGTTACAGGTAAATTAAAAACAAACAGATGTCATTTCGTCATTGCAAATTGTTTTGAAATCTTTGAAATCTAGTCTAGTAACCTTTGATAATAGGCATATCGACATATGGAGAGAAAATTGGGAACGAAAAGCACATCGAGATAGGGAGGTATCGAGATAAGGAGGATATCGAGATATGGAGAGTGAAAATGTATGCAGAATGAAGATACCGGGAAAATCATCGACATAGGGAGAGATATCGAGATGTAGAACATCGAGATGTAGAGAGTCGACTGTATATTGATAATGTAAGTTCAATTTATATGTGTACTGTGCAGTGACTAGTTGTATTTCACTGAAACCTTAAGTGTCCGTAATATGAATCAAAACGGTACTGATAACTCAGTTATCGATTGCAGTTGAAAGATTGCATAACGATAATATTTTGAATAGACCGATAAATTTTCATATGATTCAAGGTCAATTTTTGGTTTTGGGGTAACTTTGATAAACGGTATGTAAAACACACGAAAATCAATAACCAAACTACTGTTTCGCATCATTGTAGTTGGTACTTGATTGGAAACTGTTAAAATAAAACTAGGGTTAAATTTGGAAAATTACAGAATTTTCAGAAAAAAATCACTCAAAAGTGTTTTAATTTCAAACATGCATAACAAACGCCATTTTAAGTGAGTACAAATCGTATAAAACTATACTTCTGAAAAGATTTCGATTAACATTCACGTTTCGACATTGACTGTAACATAAATCATTAGTTTGTTGAATACAAAAAGGTGCACCGTAAATTCGGGTGGCATTGATCAGTAGGGTGAAATTGATCACCATCTAACGCGATTTTATTTCTTACAAATAGTGCACTAAAATCAATGTAAAATGTAGTAAATGAACGTTGTTTATTTTGAATAGTGTCGAATTGTGTGTTAACGAAGTATTTTTTATGGTCAAAGAATGTTTATTTCTGAGAAAATAATGTAAATTCATTACCATGTTTGGTGTGATGTTAATAACATCCATAAACTTCTAGTTTGAAAACCAGAGTTTGGACATGGTGTCAACCTGAAAAATTTGTGAGGATGCTTAAAACATAACCCTAAAACAGATTTTACCCTCAAAAATCGTATCAATTTGCTCGTTTTGTTGATATCATCAAATTTCTAAACATTAATCGCATAAATGATTTAAAAAATATAATCCACAAACTTACACATGATAAAATTTTTTAATGAGATATTCGATGCACACCGTCCGCTTTCTGAATAAATTACAATTAAAAGTTGGTTCAATTACAATTCACCAAAATATCTCTGATTTTTGGCTTCCCTTTCTCTATTGAAGCTAACCCGGACGAAATGAAAAGGCTTAAAGGCCAACATCGTTCATTCATCCACATCAAAAGCCATCCTCCAGATGAGAAGAGCAGGAAAATGGGCGAAGCTAACGAAGCTGAGAATCATCAGAGTCTGGATTCGATTGAATGAATCGAATTTATAAAGCATTTTCAAACACAATCAAACGAACCCCACAATCTAAATGGCGAGTCTTTGAATGCATGGCATTCCGTCAGCCTTCTCGTGCGGTGTCTGAAATTCTTTTCGCTATCGAAACGCAAAAAGTGAAACTAAAAGCGAACTCTACCGGGTACTTGCTTTAATGTACTGGGACTTCCTTCCTTGCCTGCTGGACTCGAGTGGAGTAGACGATCACGAACGGCACGGAATGTGGTCATCCTTTAGCGTTTCATCGTTTCCATTGCGCTTGGGGACTTTTTGTAAGATTTTCCGAATGCTTGAAAGCTATGCATGGCTCATTCAAACAAACGAATGCCGGAAGAATAATCGTTATGAACGCATTTTATTTTTCATCCATTTTTCTAAATGCAAGCGGCTCTTGCTTTTCTTCATACATTTCGATATAATTGCAGCTCAATTAGGAGAATGATAATGACAGAGCTAGTAGCGTTGCTTCCCGAGCAAAGTCTAACATAAAAAAGAAAGCAAGTCGAAAACGTAACCTGTTTTTTGCATCAAGTTGATATCATAATTTGATAATAATTTATCGATATTATATTGGATGTCATAAATCGTTTTTAAATTTTTGGCAATTTTATACCGTGCGTGAATCAAAAATCCGGACGATATCAATAACCGGACGCTTGATGATATTCATTAATTAAAGGCAAAACTTAAGTATTAAAATTTTTATTTAAATTCTCAATTTTTACATCATCTATAATCTAGTTATCATCGCAAATTAGTTAAAATAACTCTAGTTAAATGTCATGTTAAATGTCGCGAGGCAAGTGATTTTGGTGATAGCATCGGTGAACACAATAGAAATATAAGTAGTAGAACGCCAATGGCGCTGTTATCACAAAATATAATTATTTTATTAATACTTACTTTAAAGTTTTTGATTGTTTGTTTACTGCCATGTTGTTAGAGAATGTTTTATTATGGTTGAACAATTTGATTTGACACTTATAGACCGGTACTCAGACTGTCAGAGCGTGGCACTAGATGTTGGTCACACGAACAGTCGCGACATTGGCCTTCTACGGCTAATGCTTCTACTGTGAACACGCAAACAACGTTTAGTTGAATAAATGTTTAAAATAGTTAAAAGATTAAGAGAAGAGACTGTTTTCAAACCCAGACGTTGCAAATAAATCGTTTATTTACTAAGAATGAGAACATGATTTACAAGTGAATGTGATGGTTAATTTTAAAAATTATGAATAAATGTGAAATGAGTAACGAAAAGTGCTGTGCATCGTTTTATGCAGAAAAATTGAACTGGTTAGTGATTGCAGCAGCTCAAACCACATTCATCCCATATCAGGTAACAAAACTAAGAATTTTGCTTACATTTAAAGATTTTATTTGTCCCAGAACACGCACATGTTTCTAAGAGCGTGTAATTTGCATTTTGTCTTACAATAATTGTATGATTTGTACTCATAATTTTCACTAAGTTTTTAATATGAAAGTGTTCGTTACATAAAAAGACTTTCCTTAATTCTGAACTAAACCTCCACATCTCGATATTGAAGGGACCATCGAGATAGGGAGAGATCGAGACAAAAAACGCATTTTTAATGAATACTAGATTGAAAACCACTCCGTTACCAGGAAAATAATAGAAATAAACAAACGTCTCTGCGTGTTCTCGCCCACCGGCTGATGAACGAGAACGACCTATTACTGATAGATTTTGCCGCCTTCGTAGCACAGCCTTCCGTATCGGTACACTTGGAGATTACCCTCAGCAGACAGAATCGCAAATCGACCACGTTTTTGATCGATGGACGGCACTTCTCCGATTTAACCGACGCCAGAACCTAACATTGACTCCGATCACTACCTGGTGATGGTGAAACTGAGCCCAAAACTATCTGTCATCTACGATGTACGGTACCGACCCCCGCCTCGGTTCAATCTAGCACGACTGAAACAACCGGATGTCGCCAATGTGTACGCGCAGCATCTTGAGGTAACGTTGCCGGAAGAGAACGAGCTCGATAGGGCCCCTGTTGAGGTCTGCTGTAGGACAGTCAAAGCAGTCATTAACGACGCTGCCGAAAGCATTGTCGGAGATCGAGAAACGATTGGTTCGACGAGGAGTGCCAGGAGGTTTTGGAGGAGAAGCATGCATCGCGGGCTGTCATTCTGCAGCATGGTACGTGGCAAAATGTGGAACAATACAGACTGAAGCGAAACTAGCAAACCAGCCTATTACGGGAAAAAAGCGCAGCCTGGAAGATGCCAAGAGATGGAGTTGCTGTACCGTTCTCAAGAGATGCGGAAGTTCTATCTGAAGCTCAACACATCCCGCAAAGGCGAGCTGAAATGTGCCGGGATAAGGGTGGGAGCATCTTGACGGACGGACGCGAGGTGATTGAAAGGTGGATGCAGCACTACGATGAACACCTAAATGGCGCAGGGATAACAGGTATAGAAAGTCAGTACAGCGAAGGCGATGGCTACGTCAGCGCAGCGGACAGTGGAAACCAACCAGCTCCCACGATGGGGGAAGTTAAGGATGTAATTCAACAGCTCATAAACAACGCTGGCAAGGATGGTATCGAAGCCGAACTCATCAAAATGGATTGGCCACTTGCTATCGGCGGGGACTACGACAAGGTGGTGGACTTTCGTGCCTGTTGTTCAATATTGCGCTTGAAGGTGTCATGTGGAGAACCAGACTTAACAGTCGAGGCATGATTTTTACGAGATCCGGATAATTTGTTTTGCTTCGCGGACGACATGGATATTATTGGGAGAAAATTTGAAACTGCCGTTCACCCGGCTGAAACGCAACAAGAGTCGGGCAAATGGTGAATGTGTCGAAAACAAAGTACATGATGGTAGGCGGAACTGAGCGCGACAGGGCTCGCCTAGGGAAGTAATATTACGATAGATGGGGATACCTTCGATGTAAGGGACGAGCATCATCTGTGGAGTCGTGCCTACTTTGGGCTCCAGAAGAAACTGCAGTCAAGAATGATTCACCCCCGCACCAAATGCACAATGTAGAAAACGCTCATAAGACCGGTAGTCCCCTATGGGCATGAGACGTGAACGGGAACGCTCGAGAAAGACTTGCAAGCTCTTGGGGTTTCGAACGCTGAGTGCTAAGGACGATCTTCGGCGGCGTGCAGGAGAACGGTGTGTGGCGGCGAAGAATGAACACGAGCTCGCCCAATTCTACGGCGAACCCAGTATCCTGAAGGTGGCTAAAGCTTGAAGAATACGCTGGGCAAGGCATGTTGCAAGAATGATGGACACAGCCCTGTAAATATGGTGTTCGCCACGAATCCGGTCGGAAACAAGAAGACGTGGGGGCGCAATGAGCTAGGTGGATTGACCAAGTAGTCCAGGACATGGAGAGCGTGGATCGTAGTCGAGGATGGGGAGAAGCGGCCATGAACCGAGTGAATTGGCGAAATATTGTTGGCGAGGTTTCATAAAACTAATTAATGTAAAACCAAATAAACAAATAATGATGCGCAATACCCCCCCAATAAATTCAGTTGGAATCATTTTGGACAATGATCTAATTACATCTTACAATAAAAAATACTTTGGATTAGCTCAAATCACCTCGGAGAGATAATGTTTTCGAGTGGCAAATGTTTGATAAAACAAGTTGAAAACGGAATACAGTTTTGTCTCAAATTCTAAACATGACTCAGGGATTGTCCCCTCCCCCTCCGTAGTCTTTGCCCACACAAATTTAAAATTTGTATGGACCCGTGGTCATTGGCCAGAAACGCCCCCCCCCATTAATAACCACATGTTTTATGGACGACGCCGCATATCCCAAAGAGATTTCAATTTAAAAAATAATATTTACACAATTTTTTAATTTAGAGAATTTGAATCCTAGAGGAATTGATTATCCTGTGAAAATGTTAGGTATGTTTCTTTGAAACCAATATAAAATGCGAGTGTTTGGAATTGAGATATAACAAATAATCGTTTGTAGAAATTGATTAAAACTAAAGTAGTACATTTTCACATTCAGGCAAAAAAATAACTTGAGCCTCCAATGCTCAATTCCGGCACGTGGTACCCTAGTACAAAAATTGCCAATATGTGAATAGTTATGCAAAGATAATACAGTAACTAGGGAAATCAGCCCAAGATAGACATCTAATTGCTTCCCACCGATATCTTCAATCTCTATCTAAGCTACGATATATTTTTCACCTCACGGTTTGTGTAAAAAATCTTACATGAAGCATCTACTTGTCTCCACATACCGGCATCAACTGACATTGCTGCACTCATGGGCAGCATCCCGATGGTGTAA
This sequence comes from Aedes aegypti, assembly GCF_002204515.2. NCBI lineage: Eukaryota > Metazoa > Arthropoda > Insecta > Diptera > Culicidae > Aedes > Aedes aegypti. Next base: position 26,983 of record NW_018734455.1, read on the forward strand.
TCTTACAAAAGAGCATCCGAGAACCTTCGTTGAGTTTGCGCAGATGAACCCATTCTCAGACCATGGTTCTATCGTTGATCCTCTCGTGCCTCTCGATTGTCGGCGAGGTCACTTAATGTTTGGGGAAAAAATGAACCATGCCTCATCAATAGTGGACACGGGTGTCAGTCAGGATGTCAGCAATACATTTAGCTGGCTTTCTCTTGTTTTTCTCCTGTTTCGTTTTGTCTATCGCTGTCCCTGACCGTGCGAGTGTAAACTCGTTTGACATAGGCCTGTTATCGTGTTTTTCGATGGTTTTATGCTGGGGGAAAGCGAATTATTGAGCCATTACCTTCTCTTTATTTCAGTGGGTATTTTACTGAGCAGGAATGATATGTTTCAGGGTATGGGGTGATTTAAAACAACTCTGCCGATCTATGCTAATGTTATTGCATAACATACCCAGGTACATCTGAGTACATAAACACCAATTATCGTAAAAGTCGATGATCACTAATTACAGTAACAGAAGTCAGAGCAAATATTTTTAAAAAATATATTGAATTGTGTAAATGAACTCTATACTTATTGGGTAACGGTCGTATTTGGACCCCATAAGCAAGTGATTTTAGCTTTTTTGTCCCAATTAATTAATTACACAGCGTAACAATTCGAAGAAAATGCCTAAATGTAGAGAAAAACTTCCTCTATTGAGATAAAATACCCATACGGTCATGTAGGATCCAAAAAAACATTGCATTGTTGTATATACCATTTAATTCACTAGAGTTTGTATCCTTGACAGATACGCTATTTCGACCTCAACTGTAAGGCCGTCTTCAGTGTCGTGTACTAGACTCGAGTCTAGTACACGACACTGAGACGGCCTTACAGTTGAGGTCGAAATACGCGTATCTGTCAAAGGATACAAACTCTAGTGGAATTAAATGGTATAGTACTAAATTCGTTTTTTTTCATTCTACTTATAGGTATTCTACTAAACAGCTCGAAGATTTATTATTGCATTGTTTCTTAGTTTGGACACCCCAATACATTTTGGACCCTCAAATTATATATTTTGGACGCTCGGCACCTTTATCGTTTGGCGACAAAATCCACGAAACTAGTAGCATAATAAGCGTGGCCATAGTCTAATCAATCGATTGACAATGTAAAATCGAAGAAGTTTGAAAAAAGTTTTTTGTTTACATTTAAAAGTTTCTGAAGGCTTCTATTTATGTATGTATATGTACACCACAGTTATTGTAGGTTCATTCATGCAACCGTTACAGCATGGATGAACCTATCAAATTAAATTAATTTCAGATAAAATAAACACATTATCAATGTACAAACGGTTGATGCAAGTGTGGTATAGTCCTATCTTTCCAAATGGCATGCGAATTGAGCTGGTCTTTCGATTTTAACTTGGAAAATATGGGGAAAATGGCCCAAAAATATATAGGGTCAAAAAAAATTGGTTGCCCTACTTACTGAATTAGATAACTAGTTTTTGAAAAGCTCGTTCATAACCTTAAGCTATGGGTCGCCAAAAGTAGGAAACACAAATTTCTTGATATTCAAATCGAACTTGAAACATCATTTTGTAACCGGTTGGTTAAAATTGTTGATTTTTGTTTTTTATTTATTGTTCGTTTCGGAACCTTCACGTTTCTCGTGTAAAAACAGATGAAAATACCACAGAAGCGTTAGGGTTTGTGCCGCTGTAAATTTCTTCGTCCGCTACCAATTATCAATCATGGCGGAACGATCATTCATTATGAAGCGAGATGGCATGTTGTCAGACAAAATAAGACGGAATGTGGGAAAACTTGAAAACTCAGCAGCCATTGCCCAAATTAGGCAGCAATTTCAATCAGGCGTCCTTTGCTCGCGTCACTTGCTCCTGCGGGGGCGGGTGATGTGAGCAGGATCAATCGTGTTGCGCGTCGCTCGCGTGGCATGAATAAATAGTGGCGTTAAACGGGTTAAGCGTTAATGTTTCATGGATCGTATCACCAACCGCTGGTGACTCCCAGATATCTAACCGAATATCCTTTCCATGACAACTGTGGAGATGCAGAAGATTCTTCGGTCTCTAGTAACAACGGTTGTCTAGCTAACATTCCTTCCCTTCCCGATGACCGTAAGGACGTGGCCGGCGCCGTTATTGACTTTTAAAATTTGAGCACTCGATTTGTGCACATTGAAGAATGGTAAGCTAATCCCAAGCCCCCATTCATTGATTCCCTGTGCAACTTCGATTGCTCTAGTCAATCACGGAGTTAGCAACTACGAATTGTACGGTCATATATGCTCATGCTCATTAATAAACCCCCCCCCCCAACCCTTAGCAGGAGCTATGTGGGTGTAAGGGAACGATATCGCTCAGGTTAATGCCAAACCCTGCACAAACGAGAATCTTCTTAATTCCACGATGTCCTTTAGGACCTCTTGTTCTTGTTTTTGTTTCGGACCTTGAATAGGTTCCGCCGTCCAGCACACGGCTCGGCTCGTGAAGCCATTAGGCTTCCGGGCCTAAACGTTGAGGACCTTGTCCTCTACGAGGACCAAAATCTCGGGCCGGAGGGCCCTAAACGTCAAGGAGATTCCCCTCTCGGCCGTCCAAAGTGGCCATGCCACGACCGGCCGATTGCGCCTAAGAGAGAAGACGCCTGCAACCCCACCGTCCAGCAACGCCCGCTGGCTTGTCAACGGACCGGAATACCAGTCCGTATATCCGCCCCCTTCGCAAACACGCAAAATTCCAAAGTGCACCCCGTCTAAAGGCGGGGTTGAGTATTAGATGGTTAATATTGCCTTAAGACAAATTGGAACCGTTTTTTTCAGTATCGTAGGCAGTCCATAATAACGTGATTAATCATGTTATCGAAGCTTTTAAAAGAACCGTAAAACGGGGTATCTTTGATAGCAACATACTTCGCGAAAGCACATAATTTCTGATAATTAATTAAACCAAACAATTGCAAAAGTAAAGAATATCATAATGGCACTTCACGTCGTTGATATCAAAAACATTTGATGAGTTATATTCGAATATTAAAAATTGAGGAGATTTTCGCATTTTGGAAACGCTGGAAACGAAGAATTTATCATTCATCCTTGACAGCTTTGTTATGATAGAACTTGAATTCAGTCTTAAATCTCTTAGCAAAAACCTTTTTTACAAATTGGGGCCCGTCGCACAGTGGCCATTTGTCTGCACCGGCTGATAGGCACAATCTGGGAAACAGGTAGGGGTAATATGCCCCATTTACTAGAAAGGCGACAAGTTAGATTGCGAGAACTTTCGAGCGATCACCATTCTAAATGCGGCCTACAAAGTATTATCCCAGATCATCTTCCGTGGTCTATAACCTATAGTAAGCGAGTTCGTGGGAAGTTATCAAGCCGGCTTCGTTGACGGCCGATCGACAACGGACCAGCTCTTTACTGTACGGCAAATCCTCCAAAATGTCGTTAATACCAGGTCCCAACGCATCACCTTTTCATCGATTTCAAGGCGGCATACCGATAGTATCGACCGCGTAGAGCTATGGAAAATCATGGACGAGAACAGCTTTCCGGGAAGCTCACGAGACTGATAAGAGCGACGATGGAAGGTGTGCAAAATTGTGTGAAGGTTTCAGGCGAACATTACAGTTCGTTGGATCCCGCGGGGACTACGACAAGGTGATGGACTTTCGTGCCTGTTGTTCAATATGCGCTTGAAAGTGTTATGCGGAGAGCCGGGCTCAACAGCCGGGTACGATTTTTACGAGATCCGGGACAATTTGTATGCTTTGCGGATGATATGGACATTGGTCGGCCGAACATTTGAAAAGGTGACAGACCAGCTGTTACAAGGAGCTATGTCGAGAAGCCGAAGAAAACCCTTGGGGCAACGCCTTACCGTATTGTGATGGCGAAGTTTAAGGGTCCGGCGACACCAGTCGAAACAAGTCCAGACAAGTTGAGGATTATCGTGGAAGGTCTGTTTCCGCATCATGACCCAACAGTTTTGGCCGCCTACGCCATACGAAGACGAGGAAGAAGAACCCGGAGGTGTGCGAATCTCTAATGAAGAGCTACTAGCAGTGGCGAAGGGTCTGGAAGGTGAAGAAAGCTCCCGGTCCGGATGGGATCCCCAATATAGCACTAAAAACCGCGATATTGGCGTTCCCGGATTTGTTCAGGACGACGCTGCCAGAAACTCTTGGATGAAGGCTGTTTCCCAGACAGTTGGAAGGTTCAGAAGCTGGTGTTGGTGGCCAAAACCAGGGAAGCCACCAGGGGACCCACCATCGTATAGACCGATATGTTTGCTGGACACACTTGGTAAGCTCCTGGAAAGGATCATCCTTAATTAGGCTGACACAATGCACAGAGAGCGAGAGTGGCTTATCGAAGAGACAATTCGGATTCCGGAAAGGGGTCTCGACGGTGGATGCAATCCGGACAGTTGTACAGAATGCGGAGAAGGCATCCAAACAGAAGAGGAGAGGCAATCGGTTCTGCGCCGTAGTGACGATTGACGTCAAAAATGCTTTCAACAGCGCCAGCTGGGAGGCTATAGCCTTAGCACTGCATAGAATGCGAGTTCCTGGCTACTTGTGCAGTATGCTAAAAAGCTATTTCCAAACAGAGTCCTGGTATATGAACGGAGTTGGGTCAAAAGTCGATCAGGATTACGGCAGGAGTGCCACAAGGCTCAATCCTGGTCCAACGCTTTGGAACGCGATGTACGATGGAGTATTAATGCTGGTGCTACCTAACGGAGTGAAAATCGTTGGATTCGCAGATGATGTCGTTCTAACGGTGACTGGCGAGACGTTGGAAGAGGTCAAAATGCTGACGACGGAAGCGATTGACACGATTGAAGCATGGATGACTGGAGCAAAACTGCAGCTGGCTCATCATAAGACGGAGCTAGTGCTGGTTAGCAACCTTAAAGCTGTTCAGAGGGTTGAAATCAACATCGGTAGACAAGATATTTCATCAAAACGTGCTTTGAAGCATCTGGGGGTGATGGTAGATGACCGTCTAAACTTCAACGCTCACGTGGACTACGCCTGCGAAAAGGCGTCGAAGGCGGTCAACACGATAGCGAGGATCATGCCGAACGTCGGAGGACCGAGAAGTAGTAAGAGGCGTCTCCTAGCGAGTGTAGCGGTCTCTATTCTCAGGTATGGAGTCCCAGTCTGGGCCGCAGCGGTAAAGACCAAGCGTAATCGGAGGATGTTGAACAGCACATTCCGGCTCATGGCCATACGAGCGCCTATAGGACGATTTCATCGGAGGCAGTATGCGTTATCGCTGGCATGATGCCCATCTGCATCACCCTGGCCGAGGACGTGGAGTGTTATGAGCGAAGAGGCACCAGAAATGTGAGAAGGATCGTCAGAACGGACTCGTTGGCTAAGTGCAGCAAAGAGTGGAACAACGCGGAGAAGGGAAGGTGGACTTACCGTCTAATTCCAAATGTGTCACTGTGGTTAATAGGAAGCATGGAGAAGTGAACTTCCATCTGACGCAGATTCTGTCCGGACACGGCTGTTTCCGGAAGTATCTGCATCGGTTCGGACATGCTTCTTCACCTTGTTGCCCGGATTGCGAGAATGTGGAGGAAACACCAGAGCACGTAGTCTTCGAATGTCCTAGGTTCGAAGAAGTGAGGAGGGACATGCGAGGAGTCACTGTCGATAACGTTGTCGAAGAGATGTGCCGAGAAGTAAGCATTTGGAACGCTGTCGATAGCACGGTATCGAGAATAATGTCCGAGCTTCAGAGGAAGTGGCGTAGCGACCAACGATCTGCTAGCTAGAGTGAACGCACGAAAAGGAAGAATGACTGCTCGGTTTCGGGAGATATTCCTTTGCCGGGGAACTCTCTGACGGAGTAGGCTAGATCCACCGTCGGGGACTAGCTGAGTAGACGCGGCGTTGCACCGGTCCCGGGTCGTAGGAGCACCAGTGTACCGGACGAAGGCTTCACCGGAATCGCTGGACTGACTTCGGCACCCTACCGGTCGTCCCGTAAAAAAAAAAAAGTGAAGATCAGCAGTAGTAGCAGCAGCAGCAGCAGCAGCAGGAGAATCGGTCTCGGGAGAACTTCATCGCCGGGGAATTCTTCGTCGGTGTAGGCTAGGTCCACCGCCGGGGACTAGTTGAGTAGACGTGTCATAGCGCCGGTTTTAGGGTCGTCGGGGCACCAGTGAACCGGAAGCTAGGCTCCACCGGAATCGCTGGACTGACTTCGGCACCTTCCGGTCGGCTCGAAACGTAGAAAAAGAAGATCGGTCTCGGGAGAATTTTCCCCCGCCGGGGAATTCTTCGCCGGTGTAGACTAGGTCCACCGTCGGGGACTAGTCGAGTAGAGTACGTCGGGACGCTGGTAATGGTAGTCGAGGCGCCTACGAACCGGAAGTTATGCTCAACCGGAATCGTTGGACCGACCTCGGCATCCTACCAGCTGAACAAAGAAAAGGAGAAGGTCGTCGTAACTGTGTGAGTACGCGCCCTGAATGAGTGCAGAGTAGTGTACAAAACTGGAGCCGAAGGGCTCAGAATGTTGCATGTAGGTATAACAAATTGACGGGTCGCCAATGGGCGAAAATAGGTACTAATAAATTACTAACGTGAGGAGCCGAAGGGCTCAGCATGAGGCACAACGTTGAACGGTTTTAAAACTGCTAACAGGAGCCGAAGGGCTCAGGAGCCAAAGGGCTCAGGAGCCAAAGGGCTCAGGAGCCAAAGGGCCCAGGAGCCGAAGGGCTCAGGAGCCGAAGGGCTCAGCATGTAGAGTAACAAATTGAAGAGGTGCGCTCAGCACGTTAGCCTCCCCTCGAAGTAATACTGGAAGGTGGTTCCGGAGGGTTATGGTACTAAACCTAGGAGAGTGTTTTTAGTGGGGAAAGCACTTTGTGGATCCCACACCGCGCCAAAAATTACACTGGCATGAGCATGAACATATACAGGCCAGTGTATGAAGATTTTTAAACTCCTAGTTGCATGAGAAAAAAAAAAAAAAAAAAAAAAAAAAAAAAAAAAAAAAAAAAAAAAAAAAAAAAAAAAAGACCTGTACACCCGCCTGAAACGCGAGGCAGCGAAAGTTGGACTGGTGGTAAATGCGTCCAAGACAAAGTACATGCTAGCTGGTGGGGCCGAGCGCGCCAGGGCTCGCCTAGGTAGCAGTGTTACGATAGACGGGGATACGTTTCAGGTGGTCGACGAGTTCGTCTACCTTGGATCCTTGCTGACGGCTGACAATAACGTTAGCCGTGAAATACGGAGGGCATCATCAGTGGAAGTCGAACCTACTATAGCCTCCACAAGAAGCTGCGGTCAAAAAAGATTCACACCCGCACCAAATGTACCATGTACAAAACGCTCATAAGGCCGGTAGTCCTCTACGGACATGAAACGTGGACGATGCTCGGGAGGACCTGCAAGCACTTCGAACGTCGGGTGCTTAGGACGATCTTTGGCGGTGTGCAGGAAAACGATGTGTGGCGGCGAAGGATGAACCACGAGCTCACCCAACTCTACGGCGAACCCAGTATCCAGAAGGTGGCCAAAGCTGGAAGGATACGATGGGCAGGCATGTTGCAAGAATGCCGGACAGCAACCCTGCAAAGATGGTGTTCGCTTCGGATCCGGTTGGTACAGAAGGCGTGGAGCGCAGCGAGCTAGGTGGCGGATCAAGTGCGTATCGATTTGGCGAGCGTGGGGCAGAACCGAGGATGGAGAGATGCGGCCACGAACCGAGTTTTGTGGCGTGAAATTGTTGATTCAGTGTTATCTGTTTAGATGTTAACTAAATAAATGAAATGAATGAATCCACAGAAAAATATTAAAACAAAAATATATCATAATATGTCATATTTATTTTGAACATGTTCCTATTTGTTTATTTTTTAACAGTTTTATAATAAAATTGACACCAAATCACTGCATTTCAATAGTGTAATTTTGAAAATTTACTTTTTTTCTAGACTTCTTATTGTTTGGTTTAAAGTTTTTTCATCCATTTCATTTTAATCCTTTTCTTCATTGTTTCAACATTTACACAAAATGTATGTATATATTGTTGTTAATTCATATCATTTTTTTTTTTGTAAATATTAAGGCTGATACAAATATTAAATTTCTTTTATGTCCGAGACCACTTGGAAGGTACGAGGGGGGATAAAAAAAATAAGGAATAAAAAAACAAAAATGAAAAAAAAAGTATTTTTTTCGAATTTTTATTTTTAATGATAGTTGTTAAACTTTTTTAATCGTCGTCTGGATCATTATTTTACTTGGTTTTTACTTTAAAAATTGAAAAATCCTAACTGATGTCAAAAAAATGATGAATCTTTTTTTTTCTCCCCTTTAAAATTTCGGATTTTGAACGGGGGGTGACATAAAAGAAAATTAATATTTGTATCAGCCTACTAACTTATGATAAAAATGAGTCACTTTGTATTCATTTGGGGAGAATAAAAAAAACATCTCTTGGATTTGTTAACAACATATTTTGATCATCATTTAATAATTGACTAATTGCAAGCGATTTAAAATTAACTTGTTGCTACACAATTCCAATATTAAATTGCTTGTTTTCCTATATTGATCAAAAAAACTTGTAAACAAAATGAGTTACCCGATAATTACACATTATTATAATTTTGATACATTGTATTGAAAATTATAACTGAGTTTGATATGTTTTTGATAGATTTAGACACATTTTATTATATTTATTACATTTTTTGTTTTATTTTTATTATTTTAACAACATCCTGCATCAAAATTGTATCAACCTATGTTCGATTAAATTTTTATATCATAATATCATAAGGTGATATAATTTTGTTATGTCGGGAATCTATTAGCTATCTTCGATACCCGATATTATCCCGTTGGAAATAACGTCAAATTGAAAATTCAATTTTATAGTGAAATTTGTCCAAATTGAGTTTGTAACGTTTTACGTTTTTTTCATTAAAAAATTATTAAATAATAACTTTGACGTTTTTCTCTTTTAAGCAAAATTATTTGAATTCGAATTTGATTGAGCTCAGTGTAACGTAAATTGTCATAAAGGTTTGTGTCTAGGCTATATGTACTAAATTGACGTCACCCAGTATGGGATATGTGAAGTGATGTGCAAACCTTTGTAGTATTTTTATTCGTTTAGCCATGTTCGTTTTCCGAAGGCATGAACTCTCGCCATATCAAATTCAATTTGGGCGAAACAATAGGCTCATTATGTGAGCAGGTTTCTTGTATGCTTCAAAAATGTAGGCTCGATCATTTCGATTCTATAACGGTGGTGTTGGCGATTTAACGCCAGCCGGCCACTCTGTTTTTGGTCTCTATAGACGATTATAGTCCCAACCGATAGGTACAGTAAAAACGGAACGCATTGGAATAACAGTTTGATGGGACGTTGCAGGGATATTGTTTATATTGAATTGCAAAGTTGAATGAGAAGTGCAGATTAAGATAGCGCAGATTTTTGTAAAATTACTAGTGAATTTCTTATATATTAATTACGTACATTCATTAGCTTCATTTAAGAGGTAGTATCTATGATGATCTATGAGATGACGAAGTAATTGTTGAGCCTAATATTAGTGTGATTCTGCAGGAAACTACTCGCCGGAGGGCAATCATGCACTTAACCTAAAGTAATTAGTAAACTTTATGAGTTAATGTGGTAAAGTTAGATTATTCCTTAAAACTATGCATTTGTTAAAAGCTATCTTAAACATTACAGTACGGTTCATAGTAGGCTAGCGATCAGATTACATCTCTATTACATTAACTGGTTCTTCGACTAGACATTAGACTGGTTCAAAGACTGTACGGATTGGACTCGACAGAAAAACAGGACTAAACGTAAGTCAACGAAAAAGACAATTTAAATGATAAATTATTATATAAAACACACAGATTGAACTTAAATTTAAGCGAACGTTATACTGTTCAATGAACGCAAGATGAATTCGTTAAAACATATTGATTCTTCGCAGGAAAATAATAATTATCCGGATTGGAACCAAAACTCAGTTTCCGGTTGTTTCATTTCCGGAATTATTATTACGGAACCTCTGAACTTAGTTGGCATTTCCAAACATTTATTATTTTCATTTTACATACGGAAACGAGAATTAGCCGGTCATGTCAAGTCGAACCTTACGGTCGGGCAAAGTGGTTGGTGAGACGAATAGTGCAAATCTTTGTGCAAATAGTGGTGTGCAAGTGGTGGTCACGGCAGCTTCGGAGGAGTCACGAACACTGCCAAGTATGCAGCGGACAAGATTTGGACGAAATGGTGCAATGTGAGGTCTGTTCCAAGTGGCATCACTTCCAATGTGTAGGAGTTTCGCAGCAAAATAGGAATTTTCCCTGGAGTTGTACCAAATGCGGATCAGCGAAAGGTGTCCAGGAAAACAGTTCTTCTGCAGCTCTTCGTCAAGGAAACGTTGACCCATCTGGGCAGTCGTCCAATCATACTCAAAGCGGCCCACAATACCACCTCAGCATCAGCAGAAGTCACAGCAACAGCATTACCAGCAGCGACCTGAAATAACAGCAAGTCACACAGCTCTATCATTGGCGGATGAGTCGAATCAACCCAAGGGAGAAAACCAAAGACCTTCGTTCGTCACATCACTGCACAGTCCCGAAACGGATCGGAGGCTCCATCGGTGTCATCAAGTCGCTCCTCGCAAGCCGTCGCTAGACTGAAACTTCAAATGCTAGAGGAGATAAGAAACATCGAGCGGCGTGAAGCAGAACGGCAACGTACAATCGCAGCGGAGGAAGCAGAAAGAGAAAAGACATACCTGGAGCAAAAGTATCATCTGTTGGAGCAAGCAATGAGCGACAATGGCTCTTCTAAGAACGGTTCAATATCCAGAACGCATGAGTGGATCGAAGCTACGAATGCGCACCGCAATGGGAATCCAGTTGGTCCGAACATGCAAATGGTAAAATGCAGCTTTGGAACCAAGTAACTGCTCGGAGTGGTAGTACTCGGTCGACGCTCCCGGAACCAAACCCTCCTGATCATTCCCAGCGCCGGAGTCCCTGCTGAGTTGCTCTATAAATCCATTAGCACTGAGCGCCGGAATGCAGGAATTAGCTATCGGGTCGATGAATCAAGCTCCGTCGCTGGAACAATCTCGAAGGATTCCGAACCTTCACGTCGAGTTTCGATGGCAGAGACCTTCTTTTGGCGGACACAGAGTAGTTGCACCGGCCCTTCTCAAAACCTTGAAATAGATCCATCCCGTCGGTTTTCGCATAACGTGCCGGTCCCAGAGAATCAACGGCTTGCTCCACACTCGAATCGACCAACGGTTCACAACCAGAGCCATCCGTATTCATCCACTATGCGAGACAACCGGGCCTAAAAACCACGAAGAAGAGGAAGAATCCGATGTATATCCGATTTCTCGGAGGCAGTTAGCTGCCCGACAAGCCATTTCGAAGGATCTCCCGACCTTTTCTGGAAACCCGGAAGAGTGGCCACTATTCCTATCGACCTCAACAGCACTACCGCTCTTTGTGGATTCACAAACGAAGAAAACATAGTACGATTGCAGAAAAGCTTAAAGGGTCGAGCGTATGAGGCGGTCAAAGTCGACTGTTGCATCCTTCGAAATGTCAGCGGCGTCATGTCGACGCTCAGGAGGCTTTTCGGGCAACCGGAGGTAATTGTCCACTCGATGATGTTGAAGATCAGTTCGCTCCCTGCACTAAGAGAGGACAAATTAGAAACAATTGTTGATTTTGCCGTCAGCGTCCAAAACTTCTGTGCAACAGTGGACGCCGTGTGGATTGGAAGATACTTCTACAATATGACCTTCCTCCACCAACTCGTCAACAAGCTTCCACCCTCGATAAAACTGAATTGGGCACAGTATCGACTATCCCTACCGACGGTCAATTTGTCGTCGTTCAGCGGCTGGCTCTACTCTCTAGCAGAAGCAGCTAGTGCCGTTACCATACCAACACCACTTTCGAATCCATGCCCGTACGTAGTGATTCACGTGCGGCCAAGAAGAGCAACTCGTTCGTCAACACGCATTCTGAGGAAGCATCATCAGGACATCACATCACAGTGCCAAAACCTGCAACTGATAGCTGCCTAGTGTGCAAGGGAAGTTGCAAGGTCTATCCCGAAATGCGAACGATTCTTGAGTTCTCTCGAGATTCCCGCTTGGCAACTGTACGAGATTTAGGCCTCTGTCGCGGTGTCTGCGCCGACACAGTGGTGGATGTCAAGCAAAACTGTGTGGAGAGAAATGGCTGCGAGCTTAAGCATCATGAATTGTTGCACAACGAGCAGAAATACACACATATTCCGTCAAATACTTCTCCAAGTGACGCGAGCAGACCAATCACCGAGTCAGTGCTTGGAGTCTACATCACATCCCAGCGTCAAATTCTATCGAGCACGGATGTCATAACTCATCAGGTCACCTCTAATCAGGCTCTGTTTCGTTACTACCCGTAGTGCTTCACGGAAAGAATAAGTCAATCGAGACATTTGCCTTCTGGATGACGGTTCGGAAACTCACTCTGCTTGACGAAGAACTTGCGGACGAGCTGCAGCTAGAAGGGGAAACAGTCCGCTCTGCTGCTCTGGACTGGAGGAACGAGGCGCCGAGAGGAGTGACTCTAAGAGTGTACAACTTGAGATCGCCGCGAACACACACGGTTTCAAGAAGTACGCCATGCATGGAGTACGCACTGTGGCTGAACTTCTTCTTCCATCGCAAAACGCTTAAAAGTAGAAAAACTATCTGAGCGATATCCACACCTTAAAGGTCTGCGATTACCTCTTATCATAATGTACGACCAAGAGATTCTCACTCGGAATAAAGGATCAGCACCTTAGCCTTGTTCAGAAGAGCGCGAGGGAGCGATACATGAGCCGATCGCGGTCAAAACTCGGCTAGGATGGACAATTTGTGGAGCAGGAAGTAGCAACAATGCAAGCTAACCTTGTTCATTCCGTTTTTCACATCTGCGCCTGCAGTTCGTCGTTTGGATGAAGACTTACATAAAATGATTGAAAGAGTATTTCGCAGTGGATAGCTTGGGAGTTACTCAATCAAGTAAACGTCTCTCTCGGCCGAAGAAGAGCGAGCGCAATGTCTGCTCGAGACTCGCAAGTTTTAAAGGAAAGCCGCTATGAAACAGGCTGTTGTGGCGATACGACAATGTCGGCTGCCAGACAGTTTTCCGATGGCCCTCCGACGGCTTCATTGCCTCAAAAAGCGTATGGACAAAAGACTCTTCACTAGCGATGCTCTCAACAAGAAGACAGACGATTTCGTCGAGCAGGGTTACGCCAGGAAGCTCACCAAAAAGAACTTTCCGAGAATTTTCCCGGACGTGGTACCTTCCGATATTTCCCGTTCAGAATCCAACAAGCCAGGGAAAATACGGATGGTGTGGGACGCTGCCGCGGTAGCCCACGGTGTGTCTCTGAATTCAGCTTTGCTCAAGGGACCTGATCAGCTTTGCGACTTGTTCACCATATTAGTCAATTCCGTGAAGGGCAGGTTGCCCTAACTGGAGACGTTGCGGTGAAATGTTTCTGCAGGTGCTCATGGCGTCCGGAAGACCAGCAATGTCAGCGATTCCTCTGGTATGACAAAGACGGAACCTTGTCCGTATACGTTTTACAGGTAACGCCGAGCGTTTTAAAGGCGAATATCCAGCGGCCGTCGAAGTGATCCAAAAGCGCCACTACGTTGATGATATGCTTGTGAGCGTAGCGACCGAAGAGGAAGCGATTGAGCTAGCAAAGCAAGTGAGGAAGGTAATGCGGAAGGTGGCTTCGAAATCCGTAATTGGGTTAGCAACTTCAAACGCGTCACCGAGACTTTAGATGAAAAACACATCGAAGAAAAAAGCCTCGATTTGTCACCGGGAACTAGCTACAGAAGAAGATCTCGGTATGTGGTGGCGTACCGATTTGGATACCTTTACCTACAAGGTTGGGTGGACCGATACGGTCGAGCACTGCTAGAAGGCGAACACCGTCCAACAAAACGACAAATGCTCCGTGTGCTCATGTCCGTGTTCGATCCACTTGGGCTAATAGCCCAAGGTCCTTATGTACCTGAAAATCCTGCTGCAAGACGTCTGGCGCTCTGGCATTGACTGGATGATCAAGTGGATGACATCGTCCTTCGAACGTTGGCAAACATGGCTCCAAGTTCTCCCGCAAATCGAGCAGATCAGTATTTCTCGATGTTACTTCAGTGCTCGAAGCATCAACAAACGAAGAGCTGCAGCTTCACACATTTGTAGATGCCGTGAAAACGGTATCGCAGCCGTCTGCCTATTTGCGCTTCACCCGTGACGACGTCGTTAATTGTAGCATAGTTGCGCAAAACCAGAGTCGCGCCATTGAAGTTCCTCTCTATAACTCAGACTGGAGCTTCAAGCCGCCTTGATTGTTGCTCGACTTGCTCGAACACTCTCCGAAGCGCTCACGCTCCGGATCTCACGTAAAGTTTTCTGGTCTGACTCACAAGATGTCCTGTGCTGGATCAAATCTGATCACCGTCGCTACTCTCCATTTGTAGCGTTCCGGATTAGCGAATCCTCGAGTTGACGGAGATGAATGAGTGAGATACGTTCCAACTGAACTCAACGTTGCGGACGATGGCACAAAATGGAAAGGATTTCCGGATTTGAAACCTCAAGCAAGATGGTTCAACGGCCCACCATTTCTCTATCTTCCGCAAGATCTTTGGCCACGCACATCGAGAAGCTTAAAGCACCACCGATCTTGAAACTCCGTCCAGTTGCTATGTCACACTTTGTCGCACCCGAGTTTATCATACGAATGAATGATTTCTCCAGTTGGGTTCGATTAGTTCGAGTGTTGCGCTCGTACACCGTTTCTCCAGAAACTGCAACTGAAGCGCCTAAAGATGTCAATCATAACTGGCCCGCTGTCCAGCCAAGAAATAATATGTGCGGAAGCATACCTACTTTCGTCAAACGCAGCTAGAAGCTTATCCCGACGAAGTTGTTCTTCTCCAACGTTCGCAACATGAACCGAAGCTGTCCAAAACACCGTTGCCTAAACAAAGTCACTACACCAACAACACCGTGGCTGGATTAAAATGGAGTTGTGCGGATGCGAGGCCGTATCGCTAACTGCGACTACGCAAACGAGACGCCAAAAATCCAGTTATTCTTCCACGGACCACCCACCACTCAGTTTGATCATTGCACATTTTCACCAAAAAATTCCACCACCAAAACCATGAGACCGTAATCAACGAAATCCGACCAAAAAGTACAATGTTCCGAGGCTTCGCACAGCCTTTGCCAACGTCGGAGAGAAATGCAACGCTGCAAAACCACCCGAATCGCTCCAACGTTGCCGATCATGGCCGATCTACCAACAGCCCGACTTGATGCCTTCGCACGTCCCTTCCCTCACGTCGGGGTTGATTTTCTTCGGACCCTACGAGATCGTATCGGCCGCCGAGTGGAAAAAGCGTTGGGTATGCTGGCCACTTGCCTCACGACTCGCGCAATTCACATCGAAGTGTCCATCTCTCCAGCCGACTCGTGCATCATGGCGCTGCGTAATTTTATATCACGAAGAGGGAAGCCGAGAACAATTCACAGTACCGGGGGACGAATTTTATAGGAGCGAATCGGGAGATGAAGGAAGCGACACTCACCGGTCGACCAAGAAGAACTGATGAAGGAATTCGTTGACCGCAGACACTACATGGCAGTTTCTCCCACCTTCTTCACCACACATGGGTGGAGTTGGAACGCCTGATTGGCAGTGTAAAAAAGAATTTAATGGCAATATCCTACCATGAGAAGCTGTCAGACGAGGTTCTGCGAATCTACTTACCGAAATAGAAAACACCGTAAACTCTCGGACCATTGACCCACGTCCCCGTAGACGACGACCGCTCCAGCACTAACGCCCAACCACTTCTTGCTTGGATCGTCTAATGGAGTGAAACCACTCTGCACCATTGATGATCGTGGGGAGACACTACGACAATGCTGGCGCCTGTCCCCAAGTCCCAAGCCAATCGTTTTGGAAGCGGTGGGATCACCGATTATCTTCCAGAAATAACCCGGCGAACCAAGTGGTTCACCGACACCAACAATTAGAGATCAACGATGTGGTAGTGATCGTAGATCCCAAGCTGCCCCGCAATTTGCTGGCCAAAGGGCAGAATCATCTGCATCCAGCCAGGACGTGATGGTCAACCGAGGTCAGCGACAGTGAAGACAGCGAGTGGAATTTATGAACGTCCGGTAGCCAAGTTAGCTGTGTTAGGATGTACGGCGCGTTATGGATAAGCTGCCTTAGTAGGCATCGTACCTGGGGGGACTGTTGGCGATTTAACGCAGCGCGCCACTCTGTTTTTGGTCTCTATAGACGAATTATGTCCAACCGATAGGTAACAGTAAAAACGGAACAGCATTGGAATAGCAGTTTTGATGGAAGTTGCAGGGATATTGTTATATTGAATTGCAAAAGTTGAATGAGAAGTGCGAGATTAGATAGCGCAGATTTTTGTAAAATTACTAGTGAATTTCTTATATATTAATTACGTACATTCATTAGCTTCATTTAAGAGGTAGTATCTATGATGATCTATGAGATGACGAAGTAATTGTTGAGCTAATATTAAGTGTGATTCTGCAGGAAAACTACTCGCCGGAGGGCAATCATGCACTTAACCTAAAGTAATTAGTAAACTTTATGAGTTAATGTGGTAAAGTTAGATTATTCCTTAAAAACTATGCATTTGTTAAAAGCTTCTTAAACATTACAGTACGTTTCATAGTACGGCTAGCGATCAGATTACATCTCTATTACATTAACTGGTTCTTCGACTAGACATTAGACTGGTTCAAAGACTGTACGGATTGGACTCGACACGAAAACAGACTAAACGTAAGTCAACGAAAAAGAACAATTAAATGATAAATTATTATATAAACACACAGAATTGAACTTAAATTTAAGCGAACGTTATACTGTTCAATGAACGCAAGATGAATTTCGTTAAAACATATTGATTCTTCGCAGGAAAATAATAATTATCCGGATTGGACAAAAACTCAGTTTCCGGTTGTTTCATTTCCGGAATTATTTTACGGAACCTCTGAACTTAGTTGGCAATTTCCAACAGTTTGGTGTTCAGAAGTTCGTGTTTTAATTTCCAAAGCTAAATGATTAAAAGTGTTAGATTTCGTTATAAACTTAAAGAACAGTGTAACGTTTCTGAGTCGGTTGTATCCTAAAAAACGCGATCTCAATTTAAATTTTATTTGTGACTCAAAAAGGTCATATAAATTACTCGATTTTTTATTGTAGTTTTTCAATGTAAAGTTTCGCGTTGGACATTCTTGCATTCTGCGCTTTTTGGGTCAGGCTGGAGTCTCTTCGAGTGTTGACAGGAGTCGAAAGGGTCCCGTGGCGTTTTTTTGTTATTATTACCGTCGACGATATTTTTTTCAAGTCCGCGCAACGGCCAAGACTAAGGGGATAGTTAAACCTCGGACCAAGGAAAACAGAGCACGGATCGTTAACTGCGTCGCCAATTGCGCATCACGCTCCGGATCAGAACCAAAGGGTAAGAGTTTCATTTCATCACGTACGGTCGAACGCCATACACGAGGCCGTGCCGATGGTTTTGCTCTTACAGAACAAGCATTCCATGTAGCGATAGCCTCATATTTGGCAATGATGGAGACTACCCAGACAACCATAATTCACATAAAATTTCATTCGATAAATCGTTGATTCATACAAATTGCATCGAATCCACAAAACAGAGGGGATAAAACCGTCAGATTGAGTATAGAGTAGTAGTATATAGTAGTAATCATGGCTTTCGGCGCAGATACTGCAGCGTGGTTGGAGGTTACAGTTTCTGGTGGTC
>NW_018734456.1:0-38546 GCF_002204515.2 Aedes aegypti
CAATATGGGTATTTTTGGAACGGGAACGATGAGGGGATGACGAAAATCGATGTCCGACGCCATTTTGGAATCCAAGATGGCAACCTCTGGTATGGTAAAATCGTTGGAAACCCATACAATATGGATATTTTTGGAACGGGCACGACTAGGGGATGACGAAAATCGATGTCCGACGCCATTTTGGAATCCAAGATGGCGACCTCTGGTTTGGGAAAATCGTTGGAAACCCATACAATATGGGTATTTTTTGGAACGGGCACGATGAGGGGATGACGAAAATCGATGTCCGACGCCATGTTGGAATCCAAGATGGCAACCTCTGGTATAGGAAAATCGTTGGAAACCCATACAATATGGGTATTTTTTGGAACGGGCACGATGAGGGGATGACGAAAATCGATGTCCGACGCCATTTTGGAATCCAAGATGGCGACCTCTGGTTTGGGAAAATCGTTGGAAACCCATACAATATGGGTATTTTTTGAAACGGGCACGATGAGGGGATGACGAAAATCGATGTCCGACGCCATGTTGGAATCCAAGATGGCAACCTCTGGTATGGTAAAATCGTTGGAAACCCATACAATATGGGTATTTTTGGAACGGGCACGACTAGGGGATGACGAAAATCGATGTCCGACGCCATTTTGGAATCCAAGATGGCGACCTCTGGTTTGGGAAAATCGTTGGAAACCCATACAACATGGGTATTTTTTGGAACGGGAACGATGAGGGGATGACGAAAATCGATGTCCGACGCCATGTTGGAATCCAAGATGGCAACCTCTGGTATGGGAAAATCGTTGGAAACCCATACAATATGGGTATTTTTTGGAACGAGCACGATGAGGGGATGACGAAAATCGATGTCCGACGCCATTTTGGAATCCAAGATGGCGACCTCTGGTTTGGGAAAATCGTTGGAAACCCATACAAATGGGTATTTTTTGAAACGGGCACGATGAGGGGATGACGAAATCGATGTCCGACGCCATGTTGGAATCCAAGATGGCGACCTCTGGTTTGGGGAAAATCGTTGGAAACCCATACCACTCATGGGATTTTTTGGAACGGGCAACGACATAGGGGATGACGAAAATCGATGTCCGACACGCCCATTTTGGAAACCCCAAGATGGCGGACCTCTGGTTTGGGAAAATCGTTGGAAACCATACAATATGGGTATTTTTTGGAAACGGGAACGCGAGGGGAATGACGAAAAATCGATGTTCCGACGCCATTTTGGAATCCCAAGTATGGCGACCCTCTGGTCTGGGAAAATCGTTTGGAAACTCATACAATATGAGTATTTTGGAAGCGGGCAACGACTAGGGAATGAACGAAAAATCGATGTCCGACGCCATTTTGGAAATTCAAGATGGCGCCCTCTGGTTTGGGGAAAATCGTTGGAAACCCATACAATATGGGTATTTTTTGGAACGCGGCACGATGGGGGATGACGAAAATGCCGACGTCCGAACGCCCATTTTGGAAATCCAAGATGGCGACCCTTGGTTTGGGAAAATCGTTGGAAACCCATACAATATGGGTATTTTTTTTGAACGGGCACGATGAGGGGATGACGAAAATCGATGTCCGACGCCATGTGGAATCCAAGATGGCAACCTCTGGTATGGGAAAATCGTTGGAAACCCATACAATATGGGTATTTTTTGGAACGGGCACGATGAGGGGATGACGAAAATCGATGTCCGACGCCATTTTTGAATTCAAGATGGCGGACCTCTGGTTTGGGAAAATAGTTGGAAACCCTATACAGTATGGGTATTTTTTGGAACGGGCACGATGAGCGGATGACGAAAATCGATGTCCGACGCCATTTTGAAATTCAAGATGGCGCCCTCTGGTTTGGGGAAAATCGTGGAAACCCATACAATATGGGGTATTTTTTGGACGGGCACGATGAGGGGATGACGAAAATCGACGTCCGACGCATTTTGGAATCCAAGATGGCGACCTCTGGTTTGGGAAAATCGTTGGAAACCCATACAATATGGGTATTTTTTTGAACGGGCACGATGAGGGGATGACGAAAATCGATGTCCGACGCCATGTTGGAACCAGATGGCAACCTCTGGTATGGGAAAATCGTTGGAAACCCATACAATATGGGTATTTTTTGGAACGGGCACGATGAGGGGATGACGAAAAATCGATGTCCGAACGCCATTTTTGAATTCAAGAGGCGACCTCTGGTTTGGGAAAATAGTTGGAAACCTATACAGTATGGGTATTTTTTGGAACGGGCACGATGAGGGGATGACGAAAATCGATGTCCGACGCCATTTTGGAATCCAAGATGGCGACCTCTGGTTTGGGAAAATCGTTGGAAACCCATACAATATGGGGTATTTTTTGGAACGGGCACGACTAGGGGATGACGAAAATCGATGTCCGACGCCATTTTGGAATCCAAGATGGCGACCTCTGGTTTGGGAAAAATCGTTGGAAACCCATACAATATGGGTATTTTTTGGAACGGGAACGATGAGGGGATGACGAAAATCGATGTCCGGACGCCATTTTTGGAATCCAAGATGGCGACCTCTGGTCTGGGAAAATCGTTTGGAAACTCATACAATATGAGTATTTTTGGAACGGGCACGACTAGGGGATGACGAAAATCGATGTCCGACGCCATTTTGAAATTCAAAGATGGCCCCTCTGGTTTGGGAAAATCGTTGGAAACCATACAATATGGGTATTTTTTTTGGAACGGGCACGATGAGGGGATGACGAAAATCGACGTCCGACGCCATTTTGGAATCCAAGATGGCGACCTCTGGTTTGGGAAAATCGTTGGAAACCCATACAATATGGGTATTTTTTTGAACGGCACGATGAGGGGATGACGAAAATCGATGTCGACGCCATGTTGGAATCCAAGATGGCAACCTCTGGTATGGGAAAATCGTTGGAAACCCATACAATATGGGTATTTTTTGGAACGGGCACGATGAGGGGATGACGAAAATCGATGTCCGACGCCATTTTTGAATTCAAGATGGCGACCTCTGGTTTGGGAAAATGAGTTGGAAACCTATACAGTATGGGTATTTTTTGGAACGGGCACGATGAGGGGATGACGAAAATCGATGTCCGACGCCATTTTGAAATTCAAGATTGGCGCCCTCTGGTTTGGGAAAATCGTTGGAAACCCATACAATATGGGTATTTTTTTGGAACGGGCACGATGAGGGGGATGACGAAAATCGACGTCCGACGCCATTTTGGAATCCAAGATGGCGACCTCTGGTTTGGGAAAATCGTTTGGAAACCCATACAATATGGGTATTTTTTTGAACGGGCACGATGAGGGGATGACGAAAAATCGATGGTCCGACGCCATGTTGGAATCCAAGATGGCAACCTCTGGTATGGGAAAATCGTTGGAAACCCATACAATATGGGTATTTTTTGGAACGGGCACGATGAGGGGATGACGAAAATCGATGTCCGACGCCATGTTGGAATCCAAGATGGCAACCTCTGGTATGGGAAAATCGTTGGAAACCCATACAATATGGGTATTTTTTGGAACGGGCACGATGAGGGGATGACGAAAATCGATGTCCGACGCCATTTTTGAATTCAGATGGCGACCTCTGGTTTTGGGAAAATAGTTGGAACCTATACAGTATGGGTATTTTTTGGAACGGCACGATGAGGGGATGACGAAAATCGATGTCCGACGCCATTTGTGAAATTCAAGATGGCGCCTCTGGTTTGGGAAAATCGTTGGAAACCCATACAAATGGGTATTTTTGAACGGGCACGATGAGGGGATGACGAAAATCGACGTCCGAACGCCATTTTGGAATCCAAGATGGCGACCTCTGGTTTGGGAAAATCGTTGGAAACCCATACAATATGGGTATTTTTTGAACGGGCACGATGAGGGATGACGAAATCGATGTCCGACGCCATGTTGGAATCCAAGATGGCAAACCTCTGGTATGGGAAAATCGTTGGAAACCCATACAATATGGGTATTGTTTGAACGGGCACGATGAGGGGATGACGAAAATCGATGTCCGACGCCATTTTTGAATTCAAGATGGCGACCTCTGGTTTGGGAAAATAGTTGGAAACCTATACAGTATGGGTATTTTTTGGAACGGGCACGATGAGGGGATGACGAAAATCGATGTCCGACCGCCATTTTGGAATCCAAGATGGCGACCTCTGGTTTGGGAAAATCGTTGGAAACCCATACAATTGGGTATTTTTTGGAAGCGGGCACGACTAGGGGATGACGAAAATCGATGTCCGACGCCATTTTGGAATCCAAGATGGCGACCTCTGGTTTGGGAAAATCGTTGGAAACCCATACAATATGGGTATTTTTTTGAACGGGCACGATGAGGGGATGACGAAAATCGATGTCCGACCGCCATGTTGGAATCCAGATGGGCAACCTCTGGTATGGGAAATCGTTGGAAACCCATACAATATGGGTATTTTTTGGAACGGGCACGAGAGGGGATGACGAAAATCGATGTCCGACGCCATTTTTGAATTCAAGATGGCGACCTCTGGTTGGGAAAATCGTTGGAAACCCATACAATATGGGTATTTTTGGAACGGGCACGATGAGGGGATGACGAAAATCGACGTCCGACGCCATTTTGGAATCCAAGATGGCGACCTCTGGTTTGGGAAAATCGTTGGAAACCCATACAATATGGGTATTTTTTTTGAACGGGCACGATGAGGGGATGACGAAAATCGATGTCCGACGCCATGTTGGAATCCAAGATGGCAACTCTGGTATGGGAAATCGTTGGAAACCCATACAATATGGGTATTTTTTGGAACGGGCACGATGAGGGATGACGAAAATCGATGTCCGACGCCATTTTTGAATTCAAGATGGCGACCTCTGGTTTGGGAAAATAGTGGAAACCTATACAGTATGGGTATTTTTTGGAACGGGCACGATGACAGGGGATGACGAAAATCGATGTCCGACGCCATTTTTGAATTCAAGATGGCGACCTCTGGTTTGGGGAAAATAGTTGGAAACCTATACAGTATGGGTATTTTTTGGGAACGGGCACGATGAGGGGATGACGAAAATCGATGTCCGACGCCATTTTGGAATCCAAGATGGCGACCTCTGGTTTGGGAAATCGTTGGAACCCATACAATATGGGTATTTTTGGAACGAGCACGACTAGGGGATGACGAATTCGATGTCCGACGCCATTTTGGAATCCAGATGGCGACCTCTGGTTTGGGAAAATCGTTTGGGAAACCCATACAATATGGGTATTTTTTGGAACGGGAACGATGAGGGGATGGACGAAAATCGATGTCCGACGCCATTTTGGAATCCAAGATGGCGACCTCTGGTTTGGGAAAATCGTTTGGAAACTCAATACAATATGGGTATTTTTGGGAACGGGCACGACTAGGGATGACGAAAATCGATGTCCGACCCATTTTGGAATCCAGATGGCGACTTCTGGTATGGGAAAATTGTTGGAAAACCCATTCAATATGGGTTATTTTTGGAACGGGCACGTCGAGGGTGTTTGAAAACTATCTTCTAATCACTTATTATGGCCGTAGATCCAAAGGCTATTATTCAATGGAGTCTTTGGAGCACCAAAACCATCCGTATTAATCAATAAAATATTCCGTTGACTTAAATGAATGGTTAAGAGGACTGTGCCATATTAAAAAACTACCTATAGACTATTGATCACGTTTGTAGATTCAAAGTCCTCTATTCAATGAAGTCTTTGGAGGACCTAGGATATCGGTAAAAATTATTACAATTCTCATTTTACTGCTACATATAGATAAGGGCCTGTGCCATATCAAAAAAGCATCTATTGATAATTGGTTACGCTTGTAGATCCTAAGACCTATATTCGATATAGATCTTGGAGGACCTAGGACATCCATACAAATTATTACAATACACGGTTTACTCACATGAATGGTTAGGGGCCTGTGGAGTAATTGAAAACTAACCTCTTATCTCGTATTACGGTCGTAGATCCCAAGGCCTATATTCAATGGAGTCCTTGGAGGACTTAGGACACCGCACAAATTATTAAAATACACCGTTTACTCACATGAATGGTTAGGGGCCTGTGGAGTAATTGAAAAGTAACCTCTAATCTCTTATTACGGTCGTAAATCCCAAGGCCTATATTCAATGGAGTTCTTGCAGGACCTAGGACATTTACACAAATTATTACAATACACAGTTTACTCACATGAATGGTTAGGGGCTTGAGGAGTAAATGAAAAGTAACCTCTAATCTCTTATTACGTTCGTAGATCCCAAGGCCTATATTCAATGGAGTCCTTGGGGACCTAGGACATCGGCACAAATTATAAAAAATACTCATTTTACGACTATGAATAGATAAGGGGCCTGTGCCATATCAAAAAAAAAAAAACATCAAAGGATCGCTAAATATGCCTGTACATTGCAGGTATATATTCCAGGAAGTTTTTGGATGAGCTAGAGCACATGTTGTACTTACTTAATTACCAAAACTTGAATCTGACACTACAAACGCTTCTTTAAAATATAACAATCTTCTAGAGTCCAGTATTGTGAGACATTCTTCTACATAGAAATGATAAATTGGCAAAACCTCGTTTTACGAACTGAGCTCCCTCGTTTTACGCACTGATTCAATTTACGCACCAACTCAATTTGCGCACCCCCGATCTAGTTCGTAAATTGAGGTTACAGTGTACTATGGAAAAATATGGAGAAAATTACTATGGCGAAAAATGTTCCAAACAAGTTAGTACCAGAAAGAAAGTACAAATTTATCATTCCATAGTAAAAACCCATCCTTCAAACCATAATAAAGAAATTTGCTGAAGAGATCAATTCAATCCGACAGATAGAAAAAGAGATGTTCATGAGCTTGCTAGCTATAATTTTGCGTCATTTAGCATTATAGCCCTGAAAACATCTACAATAATCACAATAAAAATTAGCTCAGAAGGGATTTGTTTCTTCAGCAACATCCTTCATTAAGATTTGAAGAATGAGTTTTCACTATGGGATGATAAGTTGTATTTACATTACAGTACTAATGTGTTTGGAACATTTTTAAAAATTTCCCATAGTAATTTGCATATAAACCTACTTTGTCTTTGGACCACCTTTAAATCACCACCTACAAAGATGAAAATTTCACAGAACGCTATTTTTATGATACTTACCAAGAAAGATATGGGAGATTGGATTTTCAAACATTTTGAAATTTTAAACCGCCCTAATGGACATCTTCGTTTCTTTTTATGCAAATAAACGATAAGTAGAATCGCTATTCCGTTTTTTGTTCGAAACTTAACACAAAATTTCGCAAAATTCTGTTTTATTCCGTCTGTGTCCAATTTTCCGCGGAAATATTGTTTACAATTTGGCGAAACGCAACAACATCGTAATCGCTTACCCTCTTTTTCTCTTTCTCTTGATCTGTTCAATTGAAAATTTGAAGTTTGGCTTCGTTTATTAATCACCCCTCTCTGATTTAACCTTTATGAATTATACAGAGTATCCGATGTTATAACATTGAAGCAAATAACGAATCAAACTATAAATAATTTTAGAGAACATAATTGCAATTAACTTTTCCTTACACAGCACTGGATATGAATTTAATATATGAGATAAAACTTATAATGTTATTAAAAAAATGAGATGTTTATTGTGGACAAGTTTTAGCCAAACTGACAGTATTTGGCTTATGATCTAACTTAATCTATTTAAATTGCAGGATCGATTTCACGGGAATCCTAATCGGAAACGTTCCCCGTCGTTTAACGGCGTTCCATTTCCTGAACTCTCTCTCTATTCTCACCCTAGTCAGTGACATCCAGCCCCGAAATGAAGTGTTAAGATTATACAACATGTTATAAATTTGATCTAACATAATTATTCCCGCAGCATGGGTGCTCTCAGATTAAATGCTCTGATGAAATCGTTTTTCGACCCACGAAAGCTCATCCCAAAGTTGAACATGTGATAAAGATATCAAACGGGGCGGAAAATCCCTTCCCTTTGCCCGCCCTCCGAAGTTGCCCCATTTCGTTCCCGGGCCTCCTCGGTCATGTGATCGGTCAAATCTCGCCACGCACGAGTTGGTACCCACACTCAAAACAACGCCGAAAAATGCAAATGATGCCGCCTGTCGTCTCGGCCGGTGAGACCTTCTTTGTGAGTCCGAAAGCGGCCGAAATAGAAAAAAATGAGTTCGGAACTCGACGTGAAGCGATTATAATATTTAATATTTGATCTTAACCTGTAGCTTATAAACAGATAAAAATATTTAGATAAAACGTCGGCATCATCGTTTCGGCATCAACATCATCATCAAAACCATAATCTAATCGGAATAGATGGAAATTGAAAACAAAGCAGCATTAGCATACATGGGTGCAGGACGGGGATTGAAAAAAAAAAAATGGTGGCACGAAGAGATGACTGGGCGCGTTTGGTGGATCAATTGCAACCGACACCTGTAGCCGCTGGTGAAATCAATCGGTGTTGTGCGGCAGAGAACGATTCAACTAATGCGGTAGTTTAGTTGTGTTATACTGCCCATACTCGCATAAAAGTACCATTTGTATAGGGAGTCCCATATAATATGGGACAGTTATGCGAGTATGGGCAGTATATATCTGGAATTACTAGAATTAGTATATAGTATCGAAAAGCTAAAACATTACATATAGGTTGCAATTGGATTCCAATGGACAAAATGATGTGAAATTTTGCGAAAAAACTACACGTTTTCTCAGTGAGAATCGAACTCACGACTCCTGATCTCTAGTTAGGGCGCGTTACCCCTACGCCATGAGAGGACTCATGAACGCAGAAGTTAACCTGAATTCGATTTCAGCTCAATAATCACGTGGTCCTTTTTCGCAAAGTGCACTTCTTTCGGAAGAATTAGAAGCCCATCCAAACACAACGCTTTCTATATATATCCAATGAATAGCCCGAGAGCGCATTATTTTTTAGGTATTGAAATAGCGCACCACACTTCGGTAGTTGTTAAACTTCCACTCGGCTGGTTAGCCGTAACGGACTCATGTTCCGTAACTGGTCGTTTGAGAACGTTGCGACCCATTGGAAGCCCACACAATAGAAACCTCAGCCAGCGCAGTTGCCTGGCTAGTGTAGTGGGCTATTTTAATACCTAAAAAATAATGCACTCTCGGCTAGGCATTGTATATATATAGAAAGCGTTGTGTTTGGATGGGTATCTAATTCTTCCGAAAGAGGTGCACTTTGCGAAAAAGGACCACGTTAACTCACGTTAACTTCTGCGTTCATGAGTCCTCTCATGGCGTAGGGGTAACGCGCCCTAACTAGAGATCAGGGAGTCGTGAGTTCGATTCTCACTGAGAAGACGTGTAACTTTTTCGCAAAATTTCACATCAATTCGTCCATTTAATCCAATTGCAAAATATATGTAATGTTTAGCTTTTCGGTAGTTGTTAAACTTCCACTCGGGCTGGTTAGCCGTAAACCACGATTCATAATTAAAAACAAGTAGTATATAGTATTATATCGATACTCTGTTTAAGATCGAAGTCAAGCAATAACAAGACTTAACGTGTGATGTTTAATGTATCACAAGATTAGAAATCTAGTAACGAGCATAAAATCCGCCAAAAACGCAGTCGAAAACGAACTGAAAAGCGCTAAAAATGAGAGCCGAAGCAGCCGAAATAGTACCTTTTCCTAAGGATCAAACAGTTGCTGACGCGCCTGAAACCCCTGAGGCACATACCAACAAGCTGTCGAAGAAGCGTGAAAAAGACTCGCCAGGAGATATAGCTGGCTCGGAAAAACGGAGAAACGAGCAGAGTACCTATGTGCTGATCGGAGCAGGAAACGATAAAGTATGGCAAACCGTTAGAAGCCCGAAGAAGAAAAGGAAGAAGAAACGCCGGTATATTCAGGAGAACGTTGCAGAAGAGTTTAGGGGATGGATGCTTTCCAGACAGATGGAAGGTACAGAAGCTGGTGTTGCTGCCAAAACCAGGAAAACCGCCAAAGATCCTGCTTCATATAGATCAATTTGCTTGCTGAATACTCTTCGTAAATTTCTGGAGAAGGTAATACTCGTCAGGGTGACAATCTACACGGAAGGCGAGAATGGATTGTCGAAAAGTCAGTTCAGATTCCGTAAAAAGACTTCGATGGTGGATGCTATTTGGACAGTCATTGCATGCGCGGAGTAAGCTTCCAAGCAGAAGAGGAGAGGCAATCGGTAAAAATAGATGTTAAGAACACGTTCAACAGTGCCTGGCTATCGCCACAGCCCTACTCAGAATATGGGTCCCCGAATGTTTTTGTAAAGTTTTGCAAAGCTACTTTCAGAACCGGGTACTTTACGACACAAACCAGGGACGGATGTCAACCAAAGTAACAACTGGAGTTCCACAAGGGATCCATACTTGGTCCAACACTATGGAACATGATGTACGATGGAGTACTAACCATGACACTGCCGAATGGAGTCGAGACTGTGGGGTTTGCAGATGACGTCGTTCTTGTGATAACTGGTGAGACTTCTGACGGCGAATCGCTAGACATCATTGAATCGAGGTTTAGATGCTGGTCGGAAACTGTAAGGCGGTTCAGCAGTTCGAGATCAATGTTGGATGACACGCAATCTCTTCGAAGCGCACTCTAAAGCACCTTGGAGTAATTGTCGACGGACAGGCTAAACTTCATCAGCCACGTAGACTATGCCTACGAAAAGGCAGCGAAAGCACATCCTTGCAACACATTCTGTAAAAATTTTGATATAATTGTAATAGGGTTTGTTATATTTTAGTTCAGTTTGCTGCAATTTTTGTTAGAATTTTTGTTATTTTAACTACTAACGGTACATGTTTTATAACAACTGGTGATATAAAAAAAATCCGTTCAGAGGAACACATTCTATTATAATCTTGTTTCTTCCATCTGGTCGGGAATGCGGTAGAGCTTTGCGAACCTTCTTCCAGAATCAGCGTATCGGCAACTTTTAACAGTTTTCGATTTAAAAAGCATGGCATTAGCTTTTAGTAAACTCTAATTGAGTTGACGTGAATTGAGCGACATTGAGCCCAATATGGGCGACCCAGTTGAGCCAAATTGTTGAAATATTCAATAACCGACTCCAGGTGATGTTTCCGATTATCTCATTCGACAAACCGTGACCGTCCGATAAACGATGAGGCTGATCCACGACCGGGGAGGTGTTTTATTTGGAACGAATTGGGCAGCCATCGGTCAAAATGTGTTGTTCAGCTTCAATGGCTTTTAGCGAAATTGAAAACATTTCACGCTGTGAGTGAGCCTATCGTTGGTCGGCACGCTTGGTGTTGAATAATAAAAGATCACTTTCAGCTCCGATAGCGATCGACATGAATCAAAATAAACACAATCCGCCCTTTGCCATCGAACTGTAGAACCGATTCGACCGACGGACCTAAGATCCTGAAAGATGAATCAGGTTCAAGACAAAAATTGAAACAGCACGCCTTCGCTGGACGCGAGAACCATAATGTTTATCGCGATGAAAATTCAACCAGCCTTCACATTTGTTCCTCTTGGAATGGAAGCCTATTGACTGATTGAAATGCATCGATCGATGAGCACGAGCTATAGGTACCTACGGCAAGCAGAGATGAGAAGCTCTAAATTGGCCGTCCATCTCCAACGTCAACCTGGGCAAATGGATCCCGCTGGCTGGCGTTGAATTGACAACCGTGAATCGTGATGTTCCGTCGGTTGCGTTAGTGATTTTTATCTTCATTCTCCGATCAGCAGTTGTTTCCCGATGGTGCTGATGAAGATGAGATCGATTTGGAAGGCGCAATGGCATTTTGAAAACGATTAGTCAGCGCAGACTTTTAGTCGGTGTTCTTGCTAGTTTGACAACCGATGGTTGATCGATTTATTTGAATACAAAATTATGGTATCCTTGTACTCTGGAAATAATATCACTTCAATAGATTAATTACTTTGTTCGATATCTATAATTTAATTTAATAAGTGATAATTCCATTTCTCGTGTTCATTTCAGTTTCTGTCTTGCCGACAATTATCTGTACAATTTATTTGCGTAATAACTTCGGAAGCTTGCACTCAACATTGTTTCCTTGGTTCTGTTTAACCGTGCATAACGAAATATATTTTTTGCAATTTCTCATCGTAATAGGCTGTTTTCATCACGCCAAGCTGTCATGAAACGGCCTACTTTCCTGCACTGAAGTATGCAGTGCGGGAATAGTCATTACCTAACTGAAACCAGTGCTGTAATGGTTCATTACGCAACGCTTTATCATTACGCAACTGTTTTGAGTTGCGTAATGAATCATAAAACAACAATTTCTCAGAAATTGTAAAATAATGGTGAATGCATTCTGATATAATTTCTGATACCCTCAAGAGGTCTTCTACGAAATTGCAAAAAATGTTGTACGTAACTCGTTGCAGAACTCGATTTTTACAGCACTCGTTCGTATTTATCCTACTCGGCAAGCCTCGTAGGATAAATTTACGACTCGTGCTGTAAAAATCAGCATTCTGCAACTTGTTCCGTAAACTACTAGTATGAACTTCTTTCAATTTAAAGAAGGCGCCTCTGCCTAATTTCCACCTCACGCTCTTACTTCACAATGATTGCTCACCTTGTTGAATAAACAATAAATTAATAAACAAACTTCACCTCACTAAGTGGTTCGTCGCTTCTGGCATTGAAATCACACATGGCTTGTTTTCCGATTTCAATTACCTTGGTCTACCATGAAACACGAGCTTCCGTTCCAACGCCAACGGCAACGGGTCTCCACTTGGCTCAACCGGCACATTGAACAAGTCAATTAGCCCAACACCTGCCCCAAATGGCTCTGAGACCACTGCAGTTCCTCCAGATCCCGAACCTGTTAATCACGTGCCCAAGTTACGTTTTGGTGCCTGGCGGCGATAAGCAACTAAGACGGCTGTTTTCATCATCTTCACTGCTCTCGAATTGTACGGAGTAGCTGGCGACACGGTCGTCACAGCTCTTATACAATGTCTGCGGCATGCAAAGGGCACACATGTATGAAGATGTTTCTCGACGGAGGACGAACCGACGAATGGACCACACAAAAGGATAACCAATTAGATACACTTAATTACGGTGCTCCGGACAGGATGGGAATGATAGAAAGACGGTATCCTTTATCTTGTGTCGAGTGGGTCAGCGGCACATAGCGAAAGGATCCTTTTGGAAAGTTATGTGTTCTCGAGCCAAGTAGGTAATAATCATTTCGTCTCTCGTAAATTGAAACATCACTGCCACCTTCGATGCTAGTACATCTTTAGTTTTATTTTTCTTCATTAGTTTACTTTTTTTTTTTTTTCTTTATTTGGAGCAGGGAAAAGCCCCTGGGAGTGGAAATTCTTTGCGAGATCCTTCTCCCAGAGGCATAAAACCTCCTCTTCTTTTCGATCTTAATATACAACACATGGACACTTCCAGTGAGAATATTATTTCTCTTTGAAGGAAGTGCATATTAAAATCATTTTACAACAATTTCTTTCTAAAATCTAACAACAATCGTTGATACAGGTTGATGATAGGCGATTTGTGATGAGTTGAGGCGGTGGGCGGTTGGCGGTGGGCGGTGGGTGATGGGTGGTGGGCTGTTGAGGGTGGTGGCAGGAGGCGGCTGGTGGAGAAGAAAGAGCAGACACATGGCAAGTAAACGATTTGATAGTGACAATTTTTTGGAACATAGTGGCAGGTGACTCCTTATAAGATGTATTTTGACAAGTTTTCTTTCTTTTCCTCAGATTGGCTTTCAAGCAGTTGAGGCTTCGAGACTGTTTACATACTGGGGGAAGATCATTGTACAGTTTACTTCCGGTGTAAAAGAACTTTTTACGGCCGAATTCTGTGTGCGGACGTCCTAGAACAAGACTACCGTGCTGCCTAGATTCTCGAATACGTGGGACTCTTCTTAGTTCTGTGTTGTGATGTGTTGAGCTCTGGGTTAGAATTTTCCAAACTTGAACAAGTGTTTGATACTCGTACATAGCTTTAATAGGAAGCATTGAATCAGATGATTCCTTATAGAGCATGATTGTTGGGTACAACCAGGGTCTACCGTATATGATTTGAAGGCACCTATTCTGGATAACCTGAAGTTTCTTCAACGTTGATTTATTTGCTGATCCCCAACATGCGACAAGATACTGAAGTCGACTATTGAATAGCGCATGGTATAATTTGATTAGCCAATTTCTCGGAACGAAGTTGCTAAGTTTTCTCATGACTCCGCAGATTGAACTCAATTTGCTTTTGAGATCGTTGATGTGTCCACTCCATTTCATCGTTGAATCCAATTTAAGGCCAAGAAACGAGTATTCCGTAACCTCTTCGATGATGCACCCCTGAATATCCAAAGCAGTTCGAGGAGGGACCCGTTTTCGAGGTGAGTGAAACACTATGTACTTCGTCTTATTAAGGTTAAGCGACAACAAATTTGTATCATAATAATTCTTCAGCAGTATAACATCTTCTTTTATTTGGTTTAGAAGTTCATCAACGTTGTTTGCTTCATAGACCAACGACGTATCATCCGCAAAGAGTCGCAGCTTCCCATTCAGCCGTAGCTTAGACACGTCGTTAATGAACAACAAAAATAATATCGGCCCCAAATTACTACCTTGTGGAACACCTGTCCTTACTGCACCAGGAAGACTCTTGTTATTTCCAATAGCTACAAATTGATAGCGATCCGTTAGGTAGCTCTCCAGTAACGACTTAGTAACTCCTCTGAATCCCAGAACATCTAACTTTTCAACCATCATTCTATGATCTATAGTATCGAAAGCCATTTTGAGGTCGATGAAAAGCGCAGCAGCAATCTTTTTGCGGTCCCAGTGAGTCATAAACATTATCGACAAGGTCGCAGCATGCCGTTAGCGAGCTTGATCCACTACGAAATCCGTACTGGTGTGCATATACCGTTTTGACTCATATTCCGAACACTTAAGGCCAACAGTGACTTCAAATGCTTCTGATTGGCATAAATTGGCTGATATTTGTGTAAATTTTAATTTCCTCGCAAAGTCTAACTGTTAGCTGTTGAGTGTACCAATAAGAATGTTGATTTAATTAGTTTTAGTATTATTTTTACGTAAAAGTATGCAACAACATTTTGATTCAAATGCCGAACACTGTGTTTATTCTGTCTCATATTCCGAACACCTTGATTCAAATTCCGAACAGCACGAATAAATCGGAAACCAAATGAATAATTTCGCAAATAAATTAATCTGAGCTTGTTCTACTGGTCTCAAACTCGAGAGTCATCACTACTCCAGCGGTAAAGATTACATTGGAAACGTTAAAATTGAATTGCAATTGACTGCCATTTCATTGCTATTTGGTGACATATTTCAGCGAAACATTTCAACCAAATCGCCATACAAAAACCGAGTGTTCGGAATATGAGTCTGTTCGGAATTTGAGACAAAACGGTATCAAGTTAAAGCGCTGTGTAAACTCGATTATCCTCGAAGTCAACAATTTCTCAATAAGCTTGTCCAGCACGGATAAACAGGACACAGGGCGATAATTGGTGAGTTCTTTGTTGCTACCGGATTTGAAGATTGGAACAACACGAGCGAGCTTGAGGCATTCAGGGTACTGGCCGGTGTGAATTATTTCATTGAATACATCTGTTACTAATCGTGCGAAGAACCTATGATGGGTTTTAACGAAACTTGCCAAGTATATTATCAGATCCAGATGATTTCTTGATATCCAGTTTATTTATAAGAATAAGGACTTCATTGGTGGAGGTTGGATGAAGATAAAGAGAATTTTGTTGTGGTACGAGAGTGCCAAACTTGTATATGTTGGAATCGCTGACTATGTTTGACGCAAGAGAAGGGCCAATTTCACAAAAGTATTTATTGAATGCACCGCAAATGCTGTTTGGATCGTTTAGTACTTGACCGTCAAGTTCGATTTTTGAAATTCTGCTATCTTTTTTATGCTTTCCCAGATTTTGATTTATAAATCTCCACGCGGTCTGGTGTCAACTCTTTCTAGTTGCTTGTAATAATAATCCTTTTTGCACTGCGCTTTATAGTTAGTGAGATAGAACTGATGTAAATTTTAAGTGCAAATAACAATAAACAAAATAGTTTTAAATTTGTCACTAACATAACAATATTGTTATTTATAATTTCGTTATTAGTGTGATTTCGAGTACAGTAAAACGGGGTATCTTGATAATGCGGGTAACTTTGATAGAGCGGGACCCACCACATACTAACAAAATAGGATAATATCTATTAGTCAATTAAGCAAAACAAATGCAAAAGTAAAGAATATTAGTATGACAATTCATGTCAGAGCTATTTTCATTTGAATCGAGAACATTTGAGACTTAATATACGAATATTAAAAATTGATGCAACTTTAGCAATTTCGAAACGTTTACCAACAACCTGTTCTACAATCACTATTTGTGTTGTTTTGAATAGTTTGTCACTTATATTTGACAGACTAGTTATAATAGAACTTGAATATGGTCTCAAATCTCTTAGCGAAAACCATTTTTACAAACTGGGAGCTTTTTGTAATCTAATTCAGAAATCGTTCTGATTTAACGGCTACGCAGTCTTTGAGGGAATCAAACGAGGTTTATTACTTGCCCAACGTTGCGACACGGGTAAGGATCTTCTTCAGGGGGAAACTAATTTTGTCGTTTTTGTTCTTAAGTTTTGTCTAACTGTAACTGTCTTGTAAATTGGTTGTTGGTACATGATTTGGATGGTTTCTATTAACTTCTAACGGACTATCGGCAAATGGCGCAAATTCAATTTTGTTCTATTTATACCAGCGCTGTTAAATGTTAAAATTTTGGAAAAATTCAAATGCTTATAGCATCAACGCATGCAAAATAAAATATCAGCAAATATTGGCAACCGATAATAATTTGAAAAAAGCTCACCGGAAAAAACATTTTCCGATGACTTTATCCACTAGAAGCGATGATATTAGCAATATTCAAATGTCAAAGTCACGTGAAATTCATGACATTTAACAGCCCTGATTTATACCCCACTATCAAAGTTACCCCAAAACAGAAAACCGACTTTCGATTATATGAAAATTATATATTCGTTCAAAATCAACTGTTTGGCAATCTATCAACTGCAATCGATAGATAGGATGCCAGTACTTGCTTTAAAAATATAAATTATAATTCTTTGAAACAGCATGCATAAATATTCAAATGTTCTTCGAAAAGCTATCAAAGTTACCCCGTTTTACGGTATTACATTCATTTCTTTCATATAGGTTCTCTGGGTGGCAACAGAACCATCCTGGTTTGGTAAAACTAAATAAAGCTATTCTTAATATTTTGTTAACAATGTACTATAACCCATTTCCAGAAACAGTGAATAAATTTTACAGTTGAATTGAGTTAAGAAAGAAAAAAACAATCTTATCAAACTTAATATAGATTTTTTTTTATTTGACATCTCTGAGCAAGACAGATATGAACAAATATGAACAAATATGATTTTTCAGCAGCATAGACCACGTACCATATTATGATGAAACCTTAATCACGTTTCTTTAGAATGAGCAGATTAAACTACACAGACAACTTGAATGTACGTTTAAAGAAATTACATTTTTCTTTATGTGCACAAATATTACATTTGAAATGTCGTCAATTGGCCTTATACGTACAAAAGTTGTGGCATGTGCATATATAATATGATGAAAATTGGCAAACAATGTATGTATGTATGCAAGTGTATAGATTTTATTGCAAACTAATACGTAACCTTGTGCGACTTAATGTATGTTAACAAAGTAAATTTGACAACTAATAATGATCAAACCGACCCCAGAGAACCATGTATAACGTATTACAAAAGCACCTCCTGCGTTATGCGATGATTATATGTGCAAAGTTTCTGCATAAGATGTCGTCAAAAGGCCTTGTACGTACAAAAGTGCAAGGATATACCGTTTTGATTCATATTCCGAACACTTAGGGCAAACAGTGACTTTAAATGCATCGCATGAGCATAAATTAGATGATATTTGTAAAAATTTCAGTTTCTTTGCAAAGCCTGACTGTTAGTTGTTGGGTGTGCCGAAAAAAATGATCATTTAAGCTCGTTTAGTATTGTTTTTATGTAAAAGTATGGAACAACATTTTGATTCAAATGCCGAACACTGTGTTCATTTTGTCCCATATTCCGAACACCTTGATTCAAATTCTGAACAGCACGAATAAATCGTATTCAAATGAATAATTCCGCAAATAAATTTATCTGAGATAGTTCTGCTGACCTCTAACTAGAGAATCATCACTACTCTCAAGGTCTTAAAAAGATTGGAATATGTTTAAATTAAATTGCAATTGACTGCCATTTCCTGGTAATTCGATGACATATTTCAGCGAAAACATTTCAACCGAATCGCCATAACAAAAAGCGAGTGTTCGGAATATGAGTCTGTTCGGAATTTGAGACAAAACGGTAGATTTAATTGCGAGCTATTTTGTAATCTTATGTGACTTTAATTTGACCGCTGCTACGGTTTTGAATTGGATTACTTTGTACGTGTATACGAAACGAAACGAAATGTACTGATGAAATCAGAAACCAGTGTTTAATGCGAGTAAACTGCTATTCAAACGATACTATTCACTGTTTTGTGTGGGTATGATTATACTTGTACAAGCAAACGAGTTTTTACGTTGATTCTAATGCGGCTTCTGGTTGTCTGGGACTTTACTTTGCACCTGTATACGGAACGAAAGAACATACACTGATGAAGCCAGAAAATAGCGTCTCTAGTGATAAAACACGCCAATCGAACAATTTAGTTCTCCGTGATGTGCGGATGTGATGTAATTCGTACAATAAAACAACTTATTTCATGAATTTTTATGCGACTTGTGGTGGTCTGAATATGTGAATGTCTAAAGAAGAATGCGTGAATCTAAAGCAAATATAAATCCCTACCATCAGTTGACATAAGCGAAATATAGCATAATCTATAGATAGATTTAAAACAAAATTTCCTAGAAACTTGCCTTGTTGAAGGCGCAAGAGCGTTCAAAAGCAGCATCTCTCACAGACTGCAATAGCTTCGAGCCATTCAAGTGATTTTTATTTGCATAAAATTGGTATTAACTTTCATATTTTCTGGTAATGCAGCCTTTAACAACCTTATTATAATCTATTGGACCATTGAACACCACTTAGGTTGCAAACATAGCACAGAAAATAAAAAATATTCACCTCTGTTTCTTGATCAGAATGAGAGTGGGTCAGCGAATGTTACAAGTCTTAACACACAGTGATCGGCGCCAAATTGTGGGTGGTGTGTGTCTGTCTTGTTTTCGTTCATGGCTCGTTATATTCCACGAACGATAATGTCATGCGTGTTGTATGAATGCAGGCGGATAAATGGGATGAAATTATGGCTTGTGTGTCAATGATCATTATATTTTCCAAAGCCAGCGCATTTGAAAGACAAAGAGTTAATCTTGGTTAGTGTGTATTTTTTCAAAAACCTTTTTTGAATTTTAAATACTAATTTTTTACTTAAAATTGTAACTTTTTAAAAAAAATACACTGAAAAAACATAGCTGGTTCCTCAGCATTGGATTTACCCAAATTTAAAAACAAGGTGTTATTAGAATCGTAATCTTATATTATTTGAAGTGTACTCACGGAATTTTTGCGGAAAAATCTAAAAACTACTAAAATCGAAGAAACAGTCATTCAAGTCATCGTGCAACCGTTTTCGAATTAAATTAAAAAGTCTCTCGATTAGTTACTTTTATCTTTGAACAACTCTCTGAAACTCTATGTAATATGACTTCAATGTAATAATTCCCTTACAGGCAAAATTTCAAGTTATTTGTTATTGTTATTTGTTCGTCATCCAAATTCAGTCAAATCGGACTGCCAACAGCTGAGATACAGAACCCTAAACTTGGGCATTTTGTATGGAAAAACAGCATCTGGTTAACAACTACCGAAAGCTAAACATTGCATATATTTTGCAATTGGATTAAATGGACAAATTTATGTGAAGTT
This sequence comes from Aedes aegypti, assembly GCF_002204515.2. Taxonomy (NCBI): domain Eukaryota; kingdom Metazoa; phylum Arthropoda; class Insecta; order Diptera; family Culicidae; genus Aedes; species Aedes aegypti. Next base: position 20,144 of record NW_018734456.1, read on the forward strand.
TTGCGAAAAAGTTACACGTCTTCTCAGTGAGAATCGAACTCACTATTTGGTTACTAACTTATGTCACTGACTGTAGGTATTGTATTCACCGAAAAAAGCCAAATAAATTTTCATAATATGCTTACTTACTAAGCCAACTATATAATTCACCTAAGGATGCCTAGAAGCACTATTACTATTGCGAACTATTTTCAGATCTCAATATGGAGGAAGATTTGACTCAAGAATGACCAGAATTTAGCTGCAGACAACAAGCTTTTCGTTGTCGTTTCTTTGACATCAGTCGTTACATTATTTCTCGATGAATATTAATGAATATAACTAAAATTTCTAACGATAAAACATGATTGAACGAAATTTAGTACCGTTTCGTTGCAGATTGATAAAATCAACTGTTGAATTGGTTTCATAGATTGATAGATATACTTAAAAGATAAGATATGTTACACAATTATTAGTTAAGAATCAGCGACAGAAGTATTTACTTTTTTATAAATATATTTGAAGAAAATCGTTGGATTGTTTACTTAATATTTTAATTAAATTATCAATAAATAAGTTTTGGAAATTAATTCAATAAATTTCACCATAAAAACTGGAAGTTCAGTTAACCAAAAACTTGTTCCATCTGGAGGAGAGACTCTTTATGAGCATGACCATTGATGGGCTTTAGAACATTCCGTCAAATGACGTTTGGTCAGCAGAACATTTGGTCAAAGGGGAGTTTAATCGAATGGATGGTCGAAAGACTTGTAAACACTTCGTCGAATGATATCTTGTCCAACGGACATTTGGTCGAACGGACATTTGGTCGAAAGCTCATTTTATCCTGGTTGACTGAAACATCATTTGGTTCGACTTACAAAAAGTGAAACTAGAATTTTTTATACACAATGATAATTTTTCTTGACATTTGTTCTAAAGTTTTTAAGGGCAACCATAAACTTCATCAAAGGACAAAAATGATGCATTTCTATCTGATGTCCAGCCATTTGGCCGAATGCCGCTTGACCAAAAGGGTCGTTTGGTCGAATGCCGGTTGGCCTAATCGTAAACTAAAAATCAATCAACTTGCTATTATAGAGATGAGCAAGATTTAAATGGGAAACCCAATAAACTATGTAGTTGTATATTCTTATGATCTCATCGGACGTCATGTTTGTCAGAATATAGAGCACAAGAAAAAATAAAAATGGCTTGTTAATTCAGGACAAAGCAGTGAATTTTGCACATCGTTTCAAGTCTCTTGGTTGAAGCTGGTTCGTTTCAAGGTTACCAACGGTGTGATAAAATAAATTTTTAATGATTTTATCAGGAATTTTCCCTTCTTTTAAGTTTGAGCACACAATAGAACTCGAAAGAATAGCCTTTATTATTGTGCGCTCAAACATTTATTGGTAATGCAGTCATTTCTCCATAACTTGATGTTGAAGGGATCATCTGGTTAGGGATGTATCGAGTTTAGAACACAAAACCAGTGAAACTGCGATTTAAGGGACCAGCGATGAACTTTTACTATGATTCTCTAATAGCCAATTTCTTCACCTTCACTTAAGCCGTAAACCAGGTTTACCTATATAGTTAAACTGGGTTTAAGGCTTAAGCGATGGTGAAGAAACCGCTTATAACTTGATATCAAGGTACGGAATATCGAGTAAGGGAGAGTTGACTGTATTACTTTCTTTAAGTCATTTGCAGCTCTGTTCATTAGGTAGAGGTTGTTCAAATTGTTCAAATAGTATGTGATATAGAATTTACTTCAAACTATTCCGCTCAGTATATCACATTCCGGCAGGAGATCAGAAAGTTTGAAATTTTTGGTTTGAAAATCGTACATCGTGTAGTTCTGTGGAGTAAACTTCAAGATCGATTGCTTGAAATGAAACAAAACTAGTGCATGCCAAAGTTGAGCATTTGTATAAACATTGACATAAGCTGATTTTATTCAGAACAATACTCCAGCTTCGGAACGTAACATGCACATTTTAGGTGGTAGGTCATTGTATAAAATCATTTGGCATAAAGCCGTTTGGCATAAAGTCGTTTGGCATAATGGTCGCTGGCATAATGATTGTTTAGCATAATGAGTCTGAAACCAAGAATTTCTTAAGATAACATAGATTTTTATGTTTCTTTTGAATCTCTCTGACGACATCAGGCTTGTTTTGGAGTCAATTGATGAACAAAAATGACACTTTATTCAGTAAACTAAAGAAAATTAGGAAAGTTATTGCCAATAGTGTTTTATTATTTATCCTTTTTTAAATATTATCTTATCCCTTCAGTTGCACTTTTGGAATAAACTTTTGCACTGAAAATTTCGATATATGTATTAAGAACAAATTTACTCTTCTTACATACATTGAATGTTCTTTCTTAATTTGATTTAACCATAATTATAGGTATAAAAACTGTTGATTTCAAATTTAAAAAAAAATTTACCTCTTTAAACACATACTGTTTTTTACTTTTTTAGTTTAGTGAAGCTAATTGTTAAACATATTTATAATTTGCTGTTTTATCAATTTTTGCAAGCCATGCTGTAAGAATGATCATTACTTTAGAACTTGGTTATATTTCAACATATTGTTTTTATAAACACATGACCTTTTTTCGAGACAGATGAAAATATTATTTGAATCATAAATTTCCTTTCTTTCGATAAAGACGGTGTTTTTGATTTATACCTCCAAAATTAAAATTAATATTGAATCGTTTGTGCAAATTTTCACATAAATGTGTTGTATATTCCAGTTATGCTGTGAAGTTTTATATAATATATCATAACAAGCTCCAGATACTCTGTGCTCTTGGATGTTGAGAAAATCTTTATTTCGAAAAAATACTTCCACCAGACCCATCACGAGTTTTATTAAGTTTTAATCTCTAATCTCACAACAATTTTTGACATCAGTTGCTTAACAAATCTCTGAACGAACATCATGTTTGTTTGAATACCCACCAAAAATGTTTGATATGGGCTCGTTGGTGTTAATTTCGGTTAAAGCTTCAAAAAATGCCGATATTCATTCTAAATCACTCATTAGGTATGCCAAATGATCATTACGCCAAACAAAAAAATTATGCCATTATCACGGCTTTATGACAAATAACTCTATGCACACGACCTTTTCCCTGTATCTTTTTAAGAAGTTGCTTAACTAACATTCCTTCCCTTCCCCAGCGATTGTGAGAACGTGGCCAGGTGTACAATGTGATGCTTGTTTTGTTTATTTCGATTATGTAGAAGAAGACGTTTTTTTTTGCGACAGTACATATAGATTTCTCAAAACCGATAGAACTGAATATTGTACAGCCACCCAAGATTTGTACAGTCGTTAATACTTTGCTATGCTATGCTATGCTAAGACCTTTATGCCAAACGACCTTATGTTAAACGACTCAATTCCAAACGGGGTACAATCCATATTTTAGTTTATTAATTTATTTTATTATTTCGGTCAAACGGCTTTCGGCCAAATGACGTTCGTCCAAACGGCATTCAGCCAATTAGCATTCGGCTAAATGACCCGGAGCCCATCTATCTATGTGTTGATTATTACGTACGGCTTGGAACGATCTTAGTCTCTTGTTGTTTTATCTATATTATTCTTTTATATCCATCGCATTCTTAAATCGTGATTGTAAGGATGAACGAGAAGTTTTGTTTTATCCAATTTAGTACCTAGATCTTTAAAATTTGAAGTTATTATTTGCCATTTTCAAAGATAGTTATTTCTCGATCATATCCAGGACCAAAACCATTTTGGCGTGATACAATGAAAATGTTTTTTTTTCTATCATGTAATTTTCATCGAAATTTAAGCTTTATGTTTAGAAATAGATCGAATGAAATGGAAAGCGCATAAAAGATGAGACAAATAGAAATATTTTGGTTCTTTTGGGTTCGTTTTCAAAGTAAAATACACAAACTTTATATAATTATTGTAGCGTGATAAAACCGAACAGAAAACCTTGCTTAAATCGAGAGTGTTATAATGATAAAATCGGGAAACTACTGTATCATCATTATTCAACTATTACTCATCAGTTGATCTTATTTCTCAACGATGTGAAAATAATAACAATAGGAAATTAGGAAACGCCTATAACGAAGTGAACCGAAAATGCCACGAAAAGGATGTGTTTTCCTCCTCATGATACATCTGTCTGATGCAACTTTCATTCTTTGGGCAAATATGTAAAAGCTTTGCTAATTGCTTCTGGACAGAAAAAATACACCGTGAACTAAATCATGTTTATATGAACGTTCCGAGAACGTTCATGTAAACATGATGGTAGTTCACGGTGTACTTTTGACAGTTCATGTTTTCTAGAACTCTTTTTGAGCGTGATGATTGTTACATGCTTTTAAATGCAATTTAATACTTTTTGACCAAATGTTCATTCGCCAAAATGTCATTCGACCAAATGCCATAGATTCTACGGAGCCTGTGACTGGCTAAAATTCTTCAATGTACAAATTCGAGAGCTTTAAGCTTAATAAAGTTCATAACGGTTCCAACTATGTCCTAACGGTCGTCTAGGAAGTAAAGGAATGTTAGGGGTCGTCCTTAAACCACGTAGTCATTTTGTTGCGAAGAGGGTATTCTTTGCCAAAATCCATGGTCCATTCCATACTCATTTAACATATTTATGTGAACATAAGAGGTGGGTGGTGTCCGGTGTTTGTCTGAAAATCCTAAGTAAATGACCATGTGGATTATGGACAACCCCTTTGTGTGACATCCATTGTTACTTAAGACAGAGTATACCTCTGAATTTTCATGATTGCGACAGAAGAGAGTTTTTGTTAATGCGAAGGTTTCAGCCTTACTACAGTCAGTTCTCCGTTACCCTTACCTCGATGATCCCTTGGAGCGCATTCGCATTGATTTTGTTTTCTCTGACTGAATATGTTGTGTTCTGTAACTAGAGTATCCATTGCCCGACCATTTTGCTCGTCCCGGGATTCGGGACAAAATTCTATGCTTGTCCCGGAAATCCCGGGATCCGGGATTTATCAAATTTTCAATGAAACTAGCAATTCGGTTGAAATGGAAGTACAAATTTAACAATACAATTTTTTTCAATGAAATAAACAGTTATGTTACTTTTCAAAACAATACGATAATTAATTAATTATTTAATAAATATCAAATCACATTTAAGATAAGATTTTCTTATTCTGACGAAGTAACCTAACAAAAATCCAAACTTAGCTTGACTCATTACAGGTTTGCTATGGATTTTATTCAAATTCTATATAATACCTATGAATAGAAATATGACGAAACTTAAGTCATAATTTTAGAGCCATTTGTTTCAAACATTTGAGAAATCATAAAAACCTTAGAACAAAAGAAACGATTAAAGATCATTGTAGGTATTGTAGATCATGCTAAAAGTTAATTACTGAAAATTATTGACTGAAGTTTAATGTCGTGAATCGCAAATCAGTCACATCTGCATGTTGGTCAAATTGAGTAGATATCCAGTTTTTATAATATCTTCAATGATCTTTCAGCTGCTCTAACGAAAAATCACTTTTTCTTCAATTAGGGAAAACATCAAGTTGAATTGTCCCATAACGAAAATATAACGGAATGAAAAGCAAATTATGAAAGTTTTATTCAGATCGAAACATGTTCCAATCTTCTGGAATTTTTTGAATATTTGTATGGAAAACGAGATTGAAAACTTCGCAGTCAATTTCTCAATGCCCACTTCTTACAGATGATACTGACTTGCGATTTGCTGCAGTTTATGTGTACTTTCAAATTTGTTATCTCAGCATATGCTTATAAAAAAAGCTAATGTTGAAAAGAAAAGCATTAAAACTTTGCAACTAGACACATAAAAATTTGTTTTTCCTACTTGGTAAATTGATCTTTTCATGAAAATAATAACTCGTTTATTCCCTTTTCCATTACGCTTTTCTACTTTATGAAACAAGGTTGATAGTGAGGAAAATGTCATTGTTTTTTCATTGGAATTTAGTAGTTTTCATCAAATTCTACATACCATGACCCCACAGATATGGATCAAATAGTGTGGAGTCCAACCTATGAAATTCAACAAAATAACAACGAAAACGTAAAATTTTAATTTGAAAGCACGAATTGAATCGTTTTAAATTGGAATTTCGGTTAGTAAACCATTTTGAGTGTAATATTAACATAGGATTGCATAAAAATAAAAAATTGTATCAGTTCCTGTAAACCATATTATGGATCAGTTTTCATATTATGGATGAAATTGTGACATATTACGGATCAGTGCGCAAAATCAAGAGATTTTTTACTCGATGCATCTGTATTGCATGATTTGGTGAAAGTTAACAATGCGTCACATATTACTGCAAAAATAGCAGTGGTTAGAGCTAGAAACAAGGGTAAAATGCCCTTTTCTTGTAATAGGGGTAAATGATGGCTTCGGCACCCTGAGGGTATTTTCGGCAGCACTAACTAATCGTCCTTGTTAAAATGTATCTACGGAACAAGAGTTACCTACAATGTACTCAATATATTCCTTGAACTATAATCTTCCATGTGAACCTCATCTTTCACAAAAATATGACATAACATGGGTTTTATCTTTGAATGAAATAAATGCTTACGAAATTATCGTCATCCGTGACCTGCCGAATAAAACAACACAAGAACAGCTTAAGAAAAACTCACCACTTTGAAAGGTTCAATTCTCCGCTCCAATACCAATTTGTCACAAAAGCTACGCACCGATCACTCATGCACTTTTAAACTTTTGATTTGTCTATAAAACACTCGAAAATGCTGAATTTTTGTGCTTTAAATCACAAATTAAAATTAATGCACTTTGCTTTCCTCGGCAATCACTTTTTATACGGGAATAGGTTGCCAGAAAACCATATTCAATTGCGGTGTATTTTTTATTCGAAATTTTAATTCATTGAATAATATCGAACACAACTAATTAATGCATTGGAATTAGGCAACAAAGCATACATTGATAATAATTGAGTCTTTCAATACTTTCCTTATCTGAAGATTGTAGCGCATAAACTTCAATATACTGAGAAACATATAAAATATACGTCTTTCAATAAGTAACTATTTTGGCAACACTCCTGTTGTTCTACAGGCAATCAAGGATGATGTTTTTGTGTCAAGTCATAAGTGCATTGATTTGCAAAGGGCCTATTCTGAATATCTCTTACACTGAGTATTGTTCGTTTAGTTAAGGAATAGATTCTCGTGCACATTTTCAACGTGGAAAAATAAATACTCACACGTCAGTTTACATGGCACTTTCATAGAAGCACACACCTTGCATTCAATGTACAATCCAACATAATGCGTTACATGTGCGTTACTTGTTGGTTTTGTTAGCTACGACGCCATCCAATATATGGCAAACATGGTGGAGAATATTTTGGTGTGACAAAATTATTTAGGTGTGAGTCTATTAGAGGGCAAAATCCTCAATATAATATGAACGTAAAAAAAATGTAAAAATAGTCTGTATAATTTTTAATTTCGCGTTACCTTTAAGCTATTTTTTTGCGCATAGACACTAGGGTGCGGCTTATTTTCCAAAAGTTCTCAAAACCAAAAATTCGTGTGCTCTTATGAATTCAAATCATATAAGAAGAAAAACCGCAGAGTTTGAGCCAAAATATTAGGATTTATATATTTATTCATTCGCCGTCTTTGATTACAGGTCACACAGACTGAAATTTTAATATTATGTACTCTTCTTAAATTCTATCTCTTATCCTATTAACAATTTAGGGGTGGCGCGTGCGTCTTGAAGGTGAATTATCAAGTTATAATAAATGGCCTTCAGCGAAGTCACCATACTTCGGTTATTTCTCACCAATTTCAAACTTTAAGCATCATTATTTTAAAAATCAAATTTTTGAAAACTTTCTAGAACATCAAACAAATCTTTGTTAAAAGTAGTTTTCTCGAAATTTTTCTTCATTTTACTGGAAAATTCATATTTGTTGACCATAACTTCATAAATACTCAACCTATTTATATATTTGTACAGTCAAAGCTTGTTATAACGACATGGTGAGGGAGCGTCGTAATAGAGAAATGTCGTTATAGAGAATAGTGATAACATTAAAATCTTTTTCAAGGGACCGAAAAATGTCGCTATAGAGAGCTTTTGTCGCTATTAAAGTGGTCGTTATAACGAGCTTCGACTGTACATGTTTTTGAGCAAAAAATAGTTGTTTCCATACTGTTCATACAACATATGTTTCTAAAAATGGTTTTGGCTTAGTTTTGTAACAAAAACTACCCAAAACATGATTTTTTAAAGAAAAAATAGAATTTCTTTGGAATATTTATGTTTTTTCGCCAAAAATTACATTTTTCCTATCAAACTTGTGTTTATAAAGCATTTTGTTTTAATTACGAGTTGAATAGTGCATATACTTTTTTAACATGAGCAAAAATATTATTGTTTCAAAATTATTTAAAAATTGTTGACAAGTCCTTGTCAAATGTTTTTCAAATGAGGAAAACCAGTTTCAGCTTTTTAAAATATTGTTCAACTTACAAAAATTTAAAAAAATCTGACGTTTTTCGTTAAGAAATCATGGGTTTGTGCAGTTTTTGTTGAATAACTTGGTCAAATCTTTTTTTAAGTGAAATGTGTCGAATGAAAGTATGAAATTAATTAAGTAAGCTTCTAAACCATGCAACAAGATTTGGAATCGGATGAGTATTCATGAAGTTATGGTCAAACAAGGATGTTATTTTAGTTAAAATGAGGAAATATTTGGAGTACACTACATTTTATTGTAACTAGTTCTGATTTTACACAAATTTGATATTCTTCAAAGTTTTCATAAATTTAGTTTTTTAAGATAATGGTACTGAAAGTTTCAAAATTGGTTAGAAATTACCGAAGTTATGGTGACTTCACTGAAGGCCATTATTTATAATTTTGAAAATTTACCTTCAAGACGCTTGCCCCCCCTCTAAATCTTAATATTTTTGGCTCAAACTTTGAGGTTCCTCTTCTAATATGATTCATATTCAAAAGAGTACAAGAATTTTTTGGTTTGAAGAGGTTTTGAAAAATAAGCCGCACCCTAATAAACAGTAGTGTGAGTAGAAAAATAGGGGCATGTATGTAACCCATTCAAACGCAACTCTGAAATTCAAGTAATCCGATAATCGTGTTCCGTGGATTTTTCTTGCAGAGCACAATATAATTAATTAATTAACCATGACGTACAACGCTGCAACTTCTAGGCTGGATTCGTTTGCTGCAAGACCATGACATGGCAATTTTAACAGCCGAAATGCTGCCCATAGTGAGACCCCTAGAGCGTTACGTAATTTGTGGACCGGTGCCTTAGTCTTCATAAATTTAGTGGCGTTGTGTATTCATTTTTACTCTCTGCTATTCTTATTTATAACTGCAATTCTGTTCTCAGTGTAGTCTGTATTTTTCTGCATTGGCCCTTTCAACAAGTAGAACATAATGTGTAACGTTTAATTTCAGGATTTGGTCAACCAATACGAAATGTTACCAATACATAAACTAGTTTTTGCGCAAGTTTTGGATTGCCGAAGTGAACATTTTTGTTGCCGACAATAGTAACTTGCATTGCCGATAAACAACAAGTGCCTCGTGACTTTGGTGAGGAAAATAGAAGATTAAGAGAATAAAATAGTGTTTTGTGTATAATAATTAACAAATGAAGAGTGCTCAAGTGTAGTGTGTGTAGTGTAGTCTGCTGCTAATTGTAGTGCTCTATTGTGGCGTAAAATTGGCCTCTTAAAAGTTCAGCTGCTTAGGCTGCCGACAATATGTAAGTTCCCCTACTGTATTGTAGTAACTGAGACATGAACTGTTTTCGCTCCACACCAAGTTTCCACCCATTTCTTGTCTGCTAAAAATGAAATTTACAAACCTTGATGTTTTATGAGTTTTGTCCTTAGTGCTATTGTCTGAAAATGTCGAATCCAATTCTAAAAATGGCAGAAATCTACATTCTTTGGCAGTGATCTATAGCCGTGGTAAACAATGATTTCCTGGCCCATATTATGGATCACTAGTTAGATGTGCTAATATTCAGTATTTAGAATCAACAATCAAGAAAAATGTTTTCCAAAGATGAATTCGTACTGAATCGAAGCAAACGAGCATGTTTTTTTGCTATAACACTTGAATTTTACCACCAGTGGGGGCTTATGAATGCTGACGGCACTTCTTACAGAAAACGACCATATAATGATAGCTGCGTGGTACCATCTAAACATTTGTCAAAAACACCATTATTTAGCGGTTGAATGTTGTGCTTAACATTACAAATGGTAGAAGACAAATAGTATGCCATGGGAAAAATATGTTTTACGTCAACGTTTATGTTTTGCGCGAGTTATCCGATGTTGAAAGCCAAATTGATCCGTAACTGTGGGTGATCCGTAACTGTGTGGGCATGGTACATTTCGGGAATCCCGGGATTCCCGGGATGTCAGAATTAAAATCTCGGGAAACGGAAAATCCCGAAATTTGTCGAATCCAGGGATTTCTTGTCCCAGGATGTCCCGGAATAGACACTCTATCTGTAACTCATTACCTCGATGTTCCCTTCAATATAGAGTTATGCAGAGTTAACTATATTTGGATTCATCTTGATAAGTGAAGTGATTCATGTAACCTATATTTAAAATGCCTGTCATCTATCTTGTGGTGTTGAGAAATCTTGACATTTAACTTTACTAAATTTTTGTACGATGCCTCTTTTGCTGAAGAACAGCACATTGCTGAAAAATTCAATCAATGAGTTTATTAATGTATTAAATATCTTGTGGATAGTTTAGAATACAATCAAATCAACTTATATCGTAAATAGACTACCTGTATATTTTTCGATCTCCATTTTAATTCTTGTCAATATTTACGCAGTTAGGTTGAATTTTATCTGCGACGCGTCCTCACCGAATGCTTTGAGAAATTCCGCCCGATTAGTACCAGTTTTAGATCATGCTGTGTGCAAGATTGTAGCAGTAATTCTAAGATAATCCTTCCTGTTCGGTATAATGCTGCAACCAGAGTTGCACGCCGCAGGATTATCATAGCACGGCCTTCTTTCGCAAGCAGATGTTGGTGACGGTTGAAATTTTATTTCCTCCATACCGCTTTATTACTATTTATTGCCGCTTGTCGTTGGGGGTTAGTGGTAGCCACATCGGCTTCCTGTTGAAACATTCAGGCAACACATCGTAAAGTTGTATGTATCCCGGGTAGAGGAGAATTCCAAATTCAAAAGCAAATTTAAATGTCAAAATTTGTTACTTCTTCATTTCAAATAAGAAAGAAAAATTAAAAAAATATTGAATGTTTTTCATTTGATTAAACTTGATATGATTTCTTATTTCATAATTATTTTGCTATTCATCTCTACTCGGGATGTGCCCAACGACGACTCTGAAGCCGACGTTTGGCCGATCGCGACTCAAAGGATGAATAAAGCAACAAAATTGCTCTTGTAGCTTTTATTGTCCCTGTTAGCCGCGGCCGCGGCAATGCGTTGTAAAGCGAAGCACTCCAGCTCGGCGATTGGCACTACTCTTGTGATTGAAATGTCTTAATTTGTTTTTATGATTTATACACATTTATGCGCACTTCTGTGACGTTGGTATCGGATTTTCGATTGGGCTGGTTTGGTGCCTGATTGCGATACGACTGTAAAACATTAAGCGCGATCGAGGTTTGATTGAGGTTTATTTGTTGGTAATGAGGAAGATCGTGTTTGATTGAAATGTTGCAACAAGCTATGTTAATTTTCCTCCACTAAATTTACTCAATGTACGGACTGATCCAAGTCATAAACCAATTATTTTTTTAGTTAATTTTAGCTTCGATGTTGTAAGTAATTTAAGATTCCAATAGAAAGCAAATCTCATTCATTCTATTCACTTCTTCGTCTCTATTATTCTATCTGGCTTCACATCTCAACTACGATAGAGCATACTTCTTAGCTTAGGACTGTAAAAATCAGTGTTTGATAGAAGCTGAAATACTATTTGAACATACAAACAACATACATTTACCAAAATGCCATTCTGTACTAATGTCTGGTTACAAACGCCATCGTGCTTCATGCCCTCATAGCCCTGCGACAGATTGGAAGCAACTGGCGAGTCGTGTAACAGCTAAACCAACAAGTTGCGGGGGCAATAAAGTCGGCGGTTTAGCTTGTGTGAACATGGCCATATCGCTTCCACTCCACCTCCGAGAATACCTTAGGCCCCGCGAGTGTGAATGCGATGGAAAACCGCGGAATCCTCGACGGATGAACTTGTGCTTTGCGCACACGCAAAATACTGGCTGCGTGGACGTGGAACCATCATGGCGGCGCACAGTGGTACCGTCCATAGTCCAAAAATCTAAAAATCAGTTGTCTTGTTTTACTTTTTTTACTTACCTAAAACACAAATATGTTACATGCGCCTCTATAATATGTGTCGTAAGGTTTTTAGCGATGGAGTATGTGTTTATAATATATGAAAAAATCAAGCAATTTCTGCTTTATGTTTTTATGCTCAGGTGGTATTCGAGCCCACGGCTCATGTATGCTAGACGAGCGGTTTACCAATTAAGCTACCGAGCTACTTGGTAAACCAATAACTTAGAAGGTAACAAGTTTCGAATTCAAATCCAAACATATCAAGCAAGCCCTTCTAATAATCCATATGCATTAGGGTGCGGTAAAAATATCTAAAAACCAAGAATTCGCGAGTTCTTCGGAATTTAAATCACATAAAAAAGGAAACCTAGCATCTAAGTCAAATATATTAAGATTTACAGGTTGCGCAGGCGACTTAAAAATGAATTTTCATGTTATAAAATACGACCTTCATTGAAGCCGTCATAACTTTGTTATTTTTAAACCAATTTTGAAGCTTATAGCATCATCCTTTTCAAAATTAAATTCACGAAAAGTTTGTTGAAAATATCTGTCTAGAATCAAAAAAAGTCTTAGTTAAAAGTAGTTTTCTCAAAAATTTTCCCCTTTTTAAAAAAAAAAAACATTTTATTTGACCATAATTTCATGAATACTTAACCGATTCTAAATCTTTTAACCTGCTTTTGAAGAAAATTTATTAGGTTTTAAATTGTGGGTACTACTAATTTATTAAAAAAATATTTTGATTTACTTATTTAACAAAAACTGCTCAAATACATGAATTGGCTTGTTTAGAGGTATCCTGTTTTTAACATATTTTGATTCTACGTTAATAACTGAGCCAGAATCTAAAGTTTCATAATTTTTAGTGCCCTGGAACTATTTTTAAAACACGTTTGAATTTAGTATGAAAATCGCGTATGAATCACCCCTCGGCAAAATTTACTTCGGGACGAGCTGTCATTGTGTAAAATGAAATGTCATTCAGTCAACGGAATGAAATCTGTTTTAATCATTTACTATATCAAAATTGAGATATTAAAGCGCAATAAAATCGTGTTACACTTAGAAAAATTAGCTCTTTCGATCAAGCTACAAAAAACGGTGAATTTTTCATCACTAAACAACCCAATTATCAAAGCAAAATATTATGTTTTTCAATTTTTTGTCAGTTAAGTTGAAACTGCTTTTTATTGTTTGTTAAACCTGTAAAAGGTCTTAAAAGCATTTTTCATAAACTTCATAACATACATATTTTTGAAATTTTTAAAAATGTTTGCATTTTTCAACTTGAAGTTATTTCATGATGCTTCATAAACTTTTGTTTAACAGTAAAAATGTAATTTCCGTCGAAAAAATAATGAACAATCAGAAAAAAAAACTTTTCTCATTAAAAAATCATATATCATGTATTCATCATAGTTCTTGTTGAATAACAAGGTCAAAACATTTTAAAATTAGATTCATTGTACACGCAGTATAAAAATAACTAAATTAGCTTCAAAAGCATGTAATAAGATCTGGACTCGGATTAGTATTTATTAAATTATGAACAAACAAAACAAGAAGGGAATTAAGAATGAGGGAAAATTTAAAGAAAATTACTTTAACTAAGACTAAGACTGATGTTAGACAAATTTGTTATTCAACAAACTTTTCATAGATTTAATTGAGAAGAGAATGATGCTAAAAGCTTCAAAATTGGTTGGAAAATGGCAAAGTTATGAAGACTTCACTGATGGTCATATTTTTAACTTGAAAATTCACCTTCAAGTCGCTCGTGCCACGTCTAAATTTTAATACTTTTGGCTTAAAATTTAAGGTTTCCCTTTCTATGTGATTTTAATTCAGAAGAACACGTGAATTCTTGGTTATGAGACACTTCGAAAAATAAGCCGCCCCCTAATATGCATCCATCTCATGTATACCTGAGAGAGTCTCACGAAGAGAAAAAATCTCAACGTCATATGCAGCCCAGATTCCGCTGTTACGAAACGTCAAATGCAGCCCGTCGTTTTTATGACCGAAAAAGTGATAAGTATTGTATTCAAAATAAACTGTTATTAACCTTTACGTTACCAGCATCCGACAAGGCATTTTCAAATAGCTGCCATTTCGTTAATTTCCATTAGATTTTTTTGAAACCACTGTCAGTTTACTTTAAAAAGTTTTCAGTTATTTGTCATAAATGGAGAATGCTGAATTCGGAACAATGCCGGAGATATTCCGGGTTATACTGGGGTCACTAGGGTGCCAAATTTGGGAAATGTGATTATTTTACAACACTGAAGTTTTTATGTAAAATATAAGATAACGGTCTATTGTCATCATTTCAACATAATTTAAATAAGTGAACCGTTCCGGAACATGGTAGACGGTTCCGCCAGGGCCAGTTTGGGGACATTTCCGTTCATTGTCGAAAACATACCGTGCGACGTCTCAAACTTCATGAATTCGGGAGAACATGTCAATAAAAGATGGAAAACCTCGGTACAAACAGATGTGGCCACTCCAGATCTCCTTGCACAGGTTCCACGAGGGCCTATTTGGGGACATTTCCGTTTTATGCCCAATTCATACCGTGCGACGTCTCAATCTTCTTGAATTCAAAAGAACATGTTGATAAAAGAAGAATAAACTAAATATTCATAGAATTGGTCACTCCAGAGCCCTGACATAGGTTGCGCCAAGGTCTCTTTGAGGACATTTCCGGTTTTTGTCGGAAACATACCGTGCGACGTATCAATCTCCATGTATTCGAGGGAACTTGTCAATAAACGAAGGTCACTCCAGAGCAATACAATTTGAATTGGGGCGAATAAACTGGTTTATTAAGTTTTACGCTTCAAAAAGAAAAAATGCATGAAGAATTTGTAAGTAAAACTTTTGCGGATAATGAGCATGAGCTCAAGCATAGATGACCGCTTCGTAGCTGCACTCCATGATTGACCGGAGCAGTCGAAGATGCACAGAGATTTAATGAATGGGGTTTGGGATTAGCGAACCATTCTCAAAGAGCACGAATCGAGAGTTCAAAGACTGAATATACCTCTGCATCTCCACAATTGTCTTGGACAGTACATTGGGTTAGTGGGTGCTTCCGGTCCCATCGCTCGCTCCAGTTGGAGTAAGCTATACAATCGATGGACCAAACATTTATGACTGGATTACACCACTTTTTCTTCACACTGCGCAAACCGGACACGTCTGATTTCTATTGCATCTCTCTCCCCCGTAGGGGCAAGCGACACAATCGATGGACACCGAACACTAATATGTAGGAGAACCCTTTGCGGGTAATAGATGAAATCTCGAATGGGTTCCAAATTAGATAACTGCTGGCTAGATTATTGTTCAATTTCTTATGAAATCCATATTCTAAGCAAAATTTTTATTCTGTTGCACGTGGAATTCCTCTATTCATGAATAAGCGGTACGATTGGCGGAACCGACGTTTTGTCGAATTTACTCTTCTTTAAACTGGCAATAGATTGGTCTTTTTTTACTGTTAAAACAAATATTGGCAGTAAATATGCCAAAGGTTAGTAAGCCAAAGGGATTTAATAAATCATAAGACTGTTTTATGGTGTATTCATGAGGAGTTCCAAAGCGAATTCCTTTTAAGTTTCTATCAACAAATGTATTGAGAACCCTGAGTACTTGATAGAAAATTTTCTTCAAAGTTTACAATAGATTCTTGGTAACATTCTAGCCAAAAACTTTTTAGGATTCTTGTTGGATTTCTGATGATGTTCGAAACAAAGTTCTGGTGGATTCCTTGTTAGTTTTCTTCTCATTTTTTTGCTGAGTTTTAACTAGTTGCACAGCGCATTCCTTGTGTAATCATGAAGATCTGCATAACCGATTTTCCAAAAATCGTGGAAAACATCTGTTCAGAAAGATCCTGCCTAAGACTGCATCAGTGAAGAGAAGCCACATCAGTTTGTATGTATTTTATCCTAGATTTATTTGAATACTTTTCAGAATTTTCATTATGCTTTACCCGTGGCACATCATGTTTTGTTCAAATAACGGAAAATTTTCAAAAAAGGTTTTACTGCGATTCCTTTGTGCTCTGAAGTAGCCAGATAGGTTGGTAGCGAGGTCATTCTTCATTAATTGACAAATGTTTTCCTTCAAATAACGGTAATGTCATAAAATAGGCCTTTCTGGAAACTGTACGTGATGGTCAGGAGTGGAAGCACCTAATCAACTGATACCTAGTTAACACTTCATGAATCGACATGTTCTTTCGAATTAATGAACACGATCACACGGTTATAATGGATATAAAACAGAAATATCTCAAAGAAGGCCTGATGGAACCTGTGCTTGGAGCTATGGAGTGGCCACATCACATGTTAATAAGTTGATTCTTCTTTTATTGACATATTTTTTACAATTCACAATGATTGAGATAAAAGCAGAAATATCCCCAAAGAAGCCCTTATGGCACTTGTTCCAGAAGCTCTGGAGTGGCCAAATCTTTTATTATCGTGTTATTTTTCATTTATTGACAAGTTATTTAAAATTCATGAAGATTGAGATGTCCCACGGTATGTTTTTGGACATAAAATGGAAATGTTCCCAAGAAGCCCTCGTGGAACCTGTACCTGGAGATCTGGAGTGGCCATATCTGTTCGTGCCGAGCTTTTTCTTCTTATATTGACAAGTTCTTTCGAATTCACGAAGATTGATACGTCGCACGATATGTTTCCGACAAAAAAACGGAAATGTCCTCAAAGAGGCCTTGGCGGAACCTGTGTCAGGTGCTGTGGAGTGGCCACATCTATGGATATTTAGTTTATTCTTCCTTTATTGACATGTTCTTCCGAATTCATGAAGATTGAGACGTCGCACGGTATGTTTTGGACATGAAACAGTAATGTCCCCAAACTGGCCCTGATGGAACCGTCTACGATGTTCCGGAGCGGTCCACTTATTCAAATTTGATTGAAATGATGACAATCGACCATTATCTCACATTTTACATAAAAACTTTAGCGTTGTAGCTGAAATAAGTTAAAAAATAATCACATATCCCGAATTTGGTGCCCTCGTGACCCCAGTACAACCCGGAATATCTCCGGCATGGTTCTGAATACAGAATTGTCAATTTATGACAAATAATTGAAACCTTTTTAAAGTAAACTGATGGTAGTTTAAAAAAATATCGAATGTAAATTGACGAAATGGCAGCTGTTTGAAAATGCCTTGTCCGAGGCCGATAACGTAAAGGTTGAAAACCTCAGTCAGCGGAGCGGTTTTTTCTAAAGATACTGCACGGAAAAAAATCCGTTGCCGGATTCATGAACAAAAAGTCATGATTTCATGAAATTTTATGTTTCATGGTATCATGACTAAAAGTCATGAAATCGTGACTATTATGCAAGAATTCGTATGCTCAGGGCGTTACACAAATCTAACTGTCACTTTCTTCACCTTAGTTAATGTGTCTCATGGCGATCGGTGATCTTTTCTTGTGAAATTATAAAAAAAGTTTTGTTTTTGATAAAATTTCAATTCCTCGGAACCTTGTCATCATATCGATGACATTCTTGGTGAAATTCTCGTGAGTTCCCACATTGTTTCACGGCACAATCAATATACTAACTCAATCCTGACTTTGCAGAACTGGGCAATGTTCGACTTTGAGCGAAGATTTTAATTGACAATCTCGTCGGCGATTTCAACTGTTCGGAAGCGATCCATTCCCGACGTCCTATAACAGAGCAGGTCACAAAAAGCCTTCGGCAGCCGGATGTTCCAGTTCCACATTCCACATCCGCAGAGTTGTTAAGGAGTGTTCCATGACTCATGCAATCCACCAGCCCAGGGAACATTTACCAACTCAATTGATGCTCGAAACAACATTTTGCGTACAAACCTAGCCACCGAATGTTCGCGTTCCTGCTAAAGATGTCACACTCGTTAGGTTTGACATTTGTGGAAAGTTTTGCACGGTTTATCGGATAACAATTTTAA
>NW_018734457.1:0-23670 GCF_002204515.2 Aedes aegypti
AAATTTTTTGCCAAATCGCGATTTTTCTGGTCACTCTATTTCGGAAATGGTCACCCTAATCAAAAACTCCAAAAATACGTGTATCCTTATTTCGAATAAGGAACAAAATAGCTAATTTTCACGGAATTCGGTGACCTACTAGATCGGTTTTTCATGGGATGGCTGTATATACACATTTGTTCTATATATGGAGACTTCAGACGTCAAAGTCAGTTTGACATCTCTCTTGACATTCAAGTGCTTTTTAGTTGGATTTTTTTTTCCAACCAGCGAACATCCAACCATCGAGTCATTCTATGTAGCGGACCCCCAACTAGCGAATCCCCATTGTACACTTTATTTTGAGTTGTTAAATAATTTTTTTGTTAAATTATTTTGAATTTTTGGTCATGAAATAAAATAAAAAAATATATAAACTCAACTTGAAAATGAAATAAATAAATCTAGTGTAAGAAACCCTATCCTTTCCTACACCTTTTTCTTGGTGTCAGATTCCCTTTACAACCCTATTATAATTTGAATTAAAAAAACATATCCAATAGTCCATTTTTCGAGACGTTTTTGAATAGCTGATCGCTTATTTTATGAATGAAACTTTGACAGAAGGCGGTGTCGTAACGGGTGAAAGTAACAGCAATATCATCAGTGTTGTCGTTTTGTAAAATGGACTATATCCACCTGACACCAAAGACCATGTGCACCAACCATTAGGGCGGTTCACAATTTAAAAATGTTTGAGAATCCAATCTCCCATATATTCCTTACCATCCTTACCATAAAAAAGTGTTATGTGAAATTTTCAGCTTTCTACGTGGCGATTTAAAGGTGGCCCAAAGGCATTGTAGGTTTATATGGAAATTACTATGGAAAAAGTTTGAGAAATGTTCCAAACACGCTAGTATTGTTATATGTAAGTACAAACTTATTATGCCATAGTAAAAACTCATTCTTCAAATTTCTCCATAGCAATTTCAATATAAACTTACATTGTCTTGGACCACCCTTTTAAATCATCACCTAGGAAGCTGAAAATTTCACAGAACACTTTTTATGGTAAAAATCCCTAAATTAGAATATTATATATTTTTTATGACCACATTCTTCCTTTTCCCTATCTTGATTGATTGTTCGACTTAGCTTTAGCTTAGCTTAGACTGACTACACATATCAATGGTTGCTATTCCGTGATTGACCGAAGTGCCAGTGAAAATGCACAAAGATCAACTAGAAGTTCGGCTGGGATTGGCCATAATCTTCTTCAATGTGCATAATTCAGTTGCCTCTATTTATACATGGTCAATAACGGCGCCGGCCACGTCCTTGCAGTCTTGTGGGATTGGGGGAAGGAATGTTAGTGTGTAACCTTTGCTATTTGGAGACCGTGTTTGCCTCTGCATCTCCACAAAGGTTACTGGGAGGGAAGTTTGTTAATGGGTAAGGATCGATTGGGTCACAGGATTCACTTTGATAAGCGATTAGACCATGATAAATAATTAATTGTGAGATATAACATGCTTATATGTAAATATAATATTTTCATTTGATTATGAACAATATCTATGTAGAGAAAAATTATGCCGACACTTGAGGTGACGAACCTTTCAAAGTTTGTTGAATAAAGTGAACCTTTCGGAAGTCTACACTTGAAGTGTCGAACCATTCAAAGTTTTATTTTTTAATTACAAAAATAAAGGTAAAAAGAAGAAGGTGTATTGAATAAAAAAATATTTAGACAAAGAATAATTTATGAATCAGAGTTTATGTGCGACACTCACAGTGACGAACCATTCATATTTTTTTGAAACATCATATATACATCTCACCGTTGTAACGATTAACGGTACAGTCATACATATTTATAGATTAGGAACTGGTAGCATGAAACGAGCTCACCAATTAATCCGTCATCATTGAGCAGCAACAATCCTCTTTCAGCTTCAGTCGTTTGCTCGGCTATATATTGTGCTCTGCAAGATAATTCCACGTAATGCGATTATCATAAAATGTCGATATACCGTCCGCAGTGAAAATGAAAAATCACCAAATGTTTCAGATTTAGCAAATTTGAAACATTTGCGTCCTTGAAAAACGAAAAAAATCCAAGGCCTACTCGAATGTTGACGTTGCGTTTGAATTGCCGCGCAATCTTCTGCGCGTTACCCGCCGCCGCTGGATTGTGGATTTAAAATGAGCGCCGCAATAAAAAGCACTCAGAGAAAATAGGCGCGCGACCCGTGAGGGAAACAACTGACGACTACTCGGGCCTTTCTTGAAGCACTGCCCAGCGGAGCAAGCGTCAATGTCGGAAGATCATAAGAACTAATCGAAAGCGGCACTTTTTTCACTTTACTCGATCGACGCGCGACATGTTTGATCCTGCCCTCATCGCCGGCCCCCGCAGGAGCAAGCGTCAAGGTCGGAAGATCAAACACAACTGAGCGATCGCGGTTTTTTTATTCACTTTCACTCGACCGACGCGCTACATGTTTGATCCTGCCCTCATCGCCGGCCCCCGCAGGAGCAAGCGTCAAGGTCGGAAGATCAAACACAACTCTATCTTGATTGATTGTTCGACTGTGCAAAAAAGCATGGAAGTGAGTCCGCTTAAAATTCAATTTCTTCGGATAGACCCTGAGGAGCAAGTGGCCAAATCATTAGAATAACCCATTTAAAACTTAGAATTAACTCGTCAATAACTATCAGCCCGAACCCAATCGGCCTACGCAGTAAATCTTGTTTGTTTGCGAAAAAGAAAGAAATGAACCAGTCAACCGAATGACACAATACGTTCATTTAATGACTGGCCCATGCGCTGCTTCTACTACCACGATGAGGGAATATCGCGTCTCAAGTTGAAAGCCGGATCCATCGACACGCGAAAACCGATTTTTCTCTAAATCTATAGGGTAAGTGTACCAGTTATGGACATAGTGGATCCCTATTTTGCCATTCGTTATTACTTTAATGTCTTCAAATTTTGAAAATTATTGTGTGTTGTATTAGTTAGATTTAAGATATAACTTGATGTTAAAGCCATTCAAAAAGATTTAAATTGTGGAAGTTATCAAAACTGTTACATATGGCCAAATAGGGAACCACTATGGCCCATAACTGGTACACTTTTCCTACATCGAACCTAACGTCGGGCATACTGCGCTTGGACAGATCTGGTGTGCTACACAGCGCACGTTGCCTGGCGTAGCTCCGAAGTATGTATTTGGAGAAATTTGTTTTCGCGTGCCGAAAATTCCAATTTTCAACTGTTTGAATAATATAAAAAAAAAAAAAGATAAATTATTGTTGGCTCTCGCTGATTCTCTGCTGATTGTAAGCTGTGATCGTTACGTTTCGTATCCCCTACCGAGCAGGAGCACTGCCTCTCGGTGTGTGGCAATAAATCAACGTGAGAGTAATAGTTTGCGTAGCTTCGTTATTCGTCTGCCCCTCTGGGACCAATAAAATAACACAACGTAGGGCCTGGTCAACCCTGGACGAAACATTGGTTGTAAGTTGTAGTTGTAACCGTTCCATACAGTATCCCCACCGAGCAGGAGCACTGCTCCTCGGTGGTGGGCAATAAATCAGCGTAATAGTAGAAATCGTTCGACCAATGTTTCGTCCAGGGTTGACCAGGCCCTACGTTGTGTTTCTTTATGGTCCCGGAGGGCAGACGAATAACGAACTAACGACTGTACTATTCTCCTCGCCGATCAACAACACTGTTTGTGGATGCTTTTTAACCCGTTCGATGACCCTGGATGGATTTTGCTTTTTGTATAATTCTGAGCAGAAAAACAGAGTGTGTTGCCCTCAGTTGTTTAGTTCAAACGCGATTCCTCTCTTTCTTCGAGTATCCATCGGTCCATCGGTCCTTTTTTATCGGTAGTTTTTTTTTTGGCCGAGGATATCGATATTTATGCTTTTAATATTCTTGTTTATGATTAGAACAAGGTATATTCCCCTGCCTTGCTCCTGAAAGCAGTCATGATGAGATTATTAAAACGAAACATGAATGTTGCTAGTATCCAATGGATTATCTGCTTCGCTCTTGTCCACAGTTGATCAGCAGAAGTTTTCTCATTGCATTTTGTATGGGGAAAGACATCTAACGTCGAATATCTTGTGAGTGGAAGCTTTAATCGAAAAACTATTTCGAGAGGGATTCGCGATAAGGGCCTATCTGACAAATCAATAACAATGAGAAAATAACCAATGAAATTCTCATGTGCAATTTTTAATCCCAATTAGAGAAAATATAGTCAAACTTAAACCTTTTCACTTTAATACACATTCCATAAACCTAGTTTTAAAATCCTCATGAACACCACACACATCTCCTTCAATTTATCTAGCTATTGGTACTAAAAAAATATTATAAGGTTTCGCCTAAAACGTACTCGAGAATGCCAGTATCGCCCAATGTTATGAGCCTGTAATCGATATTATTTCAGTGTCGCCTATTACTTTTGCGCCGTGTTTATATTCTGGTTCCAAGTTAGCCCACCATGTACGCCTTGTTTATTTTTTGTTTGCAGTGTCGCCGTTTACTCTCGCCGTGTTTTGATTCGATTTCAGATGCGCCATCACTTTGATAAACAAAAACACAGGCGTAAACAATACAGTGTGTGGTTTTGAATGAGGTTCGTCTTCTACTAATTTGCGTTTTGAATAGTTTAATTATCGATAGGGGAAAAGTTTAAGTACAGTGAATAGACAATCAAGCTACAATTTCAACGCCATATTTTCTTGAATTGTCTACATTTTGTTAGTTTCGCCTAATTCGCGAATCTTTCTAGATTTGGTAGGCGAATAGAAGCATTAACCTAAGAATGCTAATGTCGCTGCTGTTCGTGTTACCAACATCTAGTTTGCCACGAACTGACAGCGTGAATACCGGGCCTCAAAGTGGCAGATTAATTTTAAGAACCAAAACAACGTCATGGTATTCAACAAACAATGAAAAACCAAAATGTAAGGTAATAAAAATTAAAATCAGTTTTGTGACAACTACGCCACTAGCGTTCTACTACTATTATTTCTATTGGTAGGCGTGACAGTCATTATCATTACGAACAACCGGTACCAAATATTTTTTCAAGAATAGTTCCCAATTTTGAGAAATAATTCATTAGATGCATTTCGCCTTACAAATATTTTTCGCGTTGCCTTTTAGCAGCCTATGGACATGCCCTATATCAACTGCAGCAATTTGCAGTAGACAGGATGTCCCGGGCCCGATCCATCTGACAAGCCAATCGAGCCCTCTGTCACCATAGAAGATGGTGTCTCCATCGATGTCGATAGCCTGCCTTTTAGCGATTTTGTGTGCATATTATTATTATTATAGCTTTATTAAGGAGATTTTCAGCCCTAGGCTGGTTCATCTCCGTTTTTGTGTGCATAGACACAAGCGCATGTGCGTAACTATGTTGTGAGTAACGAATCAGGCCATGTATGTAACCCATTAATGAAGTATACCGTAACAACGTTAATGCGTAGTATGCACCTGAAACGTAAAGCGGTCAAGTAAAATTTCTCCTTTTTACCGAAGTAATTTTGACAGCTGATCCAGTATGAGCAAAATGTCACAAATAACTATCGAAATGTCAAATTTTAACTAATAGTTAAACGAACTGGTGAAACGGTTCACAGCCTTACTTGCGGAATAATTGATCGGCACATTTTTACGTACGGAAAAGTGACAGCTCCATTTGATTTGTACAGCAGGCGTTACCGATGTTATGAAATCAGCTCTACTTCTCAGCAGCGTACAGCTCAAGTAATTTCGGTAGCGGAATCATTCCTTGACCGTTTCTTGTCCTATCCTTTTGCACAGTACTTATGATCAGCGTACCGGCCATAACGCTATAAAAACCATGCACTCGGACACCTGATATTAGCTGCCTAATTTATTCAATGGATGCTGATTTTAAATTTTCTCACATTCCGTCATTCTATCAGTTCTTAGCTTTAGCCATCCTATCACTATTGTGATATTTCTGCTGTGTTTGTAAAAAAAACGTGATGGGCAAGGATGGAAATCTAGTGATCATGATAAAATAAATTATGCATCGCGGTTGTTCTGTGTCATGCATAGCAACAACGATAAACCATTAGTCGTCAAGTCCTAACAACAAACTTCGCTCCGCAAAAAAATGAATCGCTCGGCCTGTGGGGCTAACGATTAATTCCCGCATAATCTGAGATAACGCCCTAAAAGCCATTGGTAACCACGTGTGTAGCTCGTTGTTTCTGAGCAATTGAATGAATAAGCATACAAACAAATACCACTGGCAGGTAGGGAATGATCCTTTCCTTACCATAGAGTTGTTAAATAAGGTGTAAATCCATTAAAATTCTCAGAAACAACGAACTACACACATGGTTACCAATGGCTTTAGGGCGAGATCATAAGTTATGCGAGAATTGTTCGCAAACCTAAGTCATAACTTTTATTCCGTGATCTACCTTCTGGTATGCCATTGTTGATCCAAAAGTCAATCGGGCATGGTTTGGGTGAAAAATTATGCCGTGAACGCGTTTTGATTAATGTTAATCGCAACATGTTACAACATCCGACAAAACGGTTTGTCCCGCGACAAACAGTGCATCAGATGCTCCATATGTCCTTACCATGTGCGCGTAGTGAGCTGTTTAAACCATGCTTCGGCAGGAGCAAAAGCCCTCTTAAACCATTCAAATACTATGTTGTTAGTCCTAGAGCCCGATTTTTTCCATCCTTGTGAAGGGTCAACATAAATAAAAGAACAAAAATCAACAATTTGTAATTAAAACTATTACTCATTGTAGCGCTCAGTTTGATTATTGATAAATATATCGGATATAATCTAGTGCAAAACAAATAATGACAAAAATGTAAAACCATGATGTAATGTACTCACCGCAACCCTTGGTCATTTTTGACATTTAGATTTACATGCAAGGAATCTGACATATGTTTGGACATTTCGAAGCCTGAAATTATAACGTTTGCAATAGATACATACTACATCTATACGAAATTGCTCACCATTTCTGCAAATATTTAACGTTGGTTCCATAACTTCTTTCCATTTCAGCTTTCCGAACCGTTTATGTGCTTCCCAATAACCTTTAAGTTCCCCAGGTGTGGCAATAGACAATGGTCCTTCATTTGTTGTTAAGGGATCATGTAAATGCATATTTTGCGTCGCCGCTATAGCAGTTATTTCTCTTGCATCCAATGTGTAGGCTGAAATTCAAATGAAATTCAATATTGTCAGATTTGGCAGCACTTAGATGGCATAAATATATTGATGGATTGATGTTACTCGTCAATATGTTTATGTCTTCTGAGTGTGACATAAATATATTGATGCAAATATTGAGGTGAAATCAGAAAAGTTTGATCGTGCAGTTCTATATTTCCCTTCATCTCCACTGTTGGAATACCAGGAAGAAATCATAAGCGGAGGATCAAGCGGAATGATACGCAACGACAATATGAAAACAAACACGTGTGTTACGGTCGAGTATAAAAGAACATATTGCGTGAAAACCTCAAAATTTTATTCCCACCCTTTTGTTTCCGCCAGCATTTCTGGACAAACATTTCAAAAGGGCACATCGACATTGGTAAACATTGGCTTTGAAAGACGCTGTTGAGCCCAATTCAACTCGATCACGCTCACCAATACCACTATAAGGAAGAGCTAACACCAATCTTTCTGATAGTGGTGTTAGTTTGCGTGGGCGAGCTAAGAAGGGCTCAAAAGCAGCGTTTGTAAAAAAAAGGCTCAAGACCTCTTGAGCCCTTTTCAAATATATGTCCAGATTTGTTTGCCAGCATTCGGCGACAAGGTATTACTCTGGGAGGGAGACACAGATACTACACACGAAATATGAAACTAAACTTTTAAAAACTGCAAGATAACTCCAGTTCACCAACGACAATCAAGGCAGGCTTGAAGAAAATCACTAGTTTTCTTTTGTTTTGCACCTTCGATCTTTCTGGACAAACATGGGAAAAGGGCCATAGTTTTCTGTGCATTTTATTTTCATTTTTATTTGAAAAGAGTGAAAAGATGCGTGTTTCAATACTTATATTCAAAAAATAAAAAGGTGTTATCATGACATTGCTTTTTGGACGTACAGGAATTGATTTTCAACCGATTGTTGTCAACTTGGATGAAACGCAAAATATTTTTTGATCAATTACGCGCTTTTCTCATGTTTGTCCACTCTTTAGATCCGGGCTCACAGTGACAGTTCGTAACAGCAGAAATCTCGGCTCACCTTGACGTACGGAAATTTTGTATCGGCTTCTCCCCCAGGTATGACTGATATTTGACATGCTTGGCATTTATCATAGATCGGTTGTGTAAGTGCATTGTGTTCATGAAAGTAGACCTTTTTATCGACGATGCATGTACACGCAAAAAAATTGTGCGGTAAAAACTACCATCTTAGGGGGTTAACTTAAGCGTTCGCACCGACAATTTTCAGCAGACCGGAAATGCGCTTGATTCTACCATGTCTGTAGTCAGAATCAGATTGTTGTAAATTATTTCTGTCAAATGTACACGGGAAAAAATTCTGTGGTAAGAATAACTATTTTAGCTGACTACGCCCATTCTTAAAACTACCATGGAAATTCAGACCAAATTACTAAGTTTACGGTACACCCCGCCGCATTACTAGTACATTTGACAGAAATAATTTACAACAATCTGATTCCAACTGCAGACATGGTAAAATCAAGCGCATTTCTGGTCTGCTGAAAATTGCCGGTGCGAGCGCTTAAGTTAACCCCCTAATATGGTAATTTTTACCGCACAATTTTTTTGCGTGTACCACACGCAAACAAATTTTGTTGTATAATCTACCGAATCCATGGTAGAATTAAGAACTGCACCAACGATTTTCAACCGACTACAAAAATTGTTAAGTTTACTATAATCTGGTAAAAATCACAGAGCAGTGTAGTAAATGTGACTATGTCCATAGTAGCCTCGACTATAAAGCATTGTAAATTGTGAGCTCTATTTGAATTGACTTTTTTTTCAACTGCGTACTACGATCAAAGAAAAATGTTTTTTTGAGCATTTCTTGCCAGAAATTTTCCACGCATCGAGATAGGCGATTCCCATTAGTGAGTAAAGTGATCAAAAGCTGCGTCGGGTAAGCAGTCGTTGGATAGAAACGTCACTATATTCAGCGACACAACTAAATTTTTCAATGCAAGGAACAATAAGGCTATTCATGAGGACTTTCCGCGATAGGACTGCCAGCTAAAAGTGGCATGCAACCGAAGCGAAGGGCTTTACTTTTTCTTTTGTAATCGAACGGTCACTCCAATCGCGAAACGTCAAAAACTCATGGTAAACAAAAAAACAGCTGATCGCAGCTGTCTCATGGATTGCCTTATTGCTTTATAAATAATGAATTTTTATTAATCAAAAGATACACGGTAAAGTTCAACTACCAATATTTATCGTGGGTTTTACCCTGGCGAATGCGGACTCGAATATTTAGGTCGTTCAAGAAGAACAGAATATTTTCCACGGATGCTAACCGTTGTTTGTTTACTTGTCTCGCAGAAAACCATCACGGAGAACTCTGAAAATACTTTTTAGGATATTATTTAACACATCTGTTGCATTTTTTAATTTTTAGCATCACCCAGCGTACGAAGTATGCATTTCTTCCATGCATTTTTGAAAATTATTAAAAAAATTTCTTTTTTAATTTACTTGCAAACTTTGGCATCGAAAATCGTGGCTGCTTTTTTTTTAACCCGTGTAGGCCTGAGTGAAAGCAAAAATTCTAAAACCCTCACCGCAATTTTCAAGTCACAGATAATTTCCGGAATCGGCTATAATGTGGCCACTACATGACGAAATTTAAAGAAAATTGCATCAGTGTAAACCTTTTGAGAAACGATTGAATTAGATAACTATGAGTTTTGCATTTGATTAATCCTACAAATAATCATTTTCGGGTCCCGGGACGCCTCAAACTTATGATAAAGTGGCTAATTTGTATCTGAACATCTGTGCCAAGCTTATGGAACGCATTTTAGCGCACAATCATGTTTGATTTCTACTTTTCGAGAATTAAAACAGTTTAGTATCCAACAAATCTACAGCCGGTTCTTCCAGGCATTACGTCCGATTGGCCACATCCGGTATATTTTTAATGGTGCAAAACTCTTCATTTATAATGTTGAATGTCAGATCTTAATGATTTATGCAAATTAAAATGATTGTCATTGCAAATAAACAAAGGTTACCTGGCATGTCCCAAAAAATAGCCCTTTTTTAACCGACTTGACCCAGAGACCCACCGGAATAACTCTAGCCACAGCAATATTTCCGAGTTTGTCTGGCCACTTCTAGAAACTAGATATGTGGGCCAGTGAACTGACAAAAAATAATTTGAATCCGTTAAGAATTCGCTGAGCGGTGAGGGTTTTTGCTTTCACTCAGGCCTATACGAGTTGATTATATTTTTGGATTCGTTGGAATTAAGATTTATTGATCGATAATTCAAACCCATGGTGTCCCAAAGTAAGTAATTAAGACTACAACCAACAACTATACGAGCTGGTAAGAACCTGGGGGGTGCGGTCTCGAACATTTTGATCATTCAATTTGAACACAAATTTTACCACCAGTGCTAACCGTTGTTTGTTTGCTTGTAGCGCACACTGTTAGACCAATACTCTTTAAAGGGTAAAAAAGTACCCTCTTTGAGAGAAACTAGTTTAACTCATAAAAAAAGTAAAGGGCCTTTACTCATTAAAGGGTAGACGACTTGAACGTCAAATCAACGAGTGAAATTTACCCTTTATCCAAAAAATCGGTTTTGAGAAACAGAGAAAAAATTTACTCTTTTGCATATATTAGATTTTAATTAATTTTAATATTCATTTTCGTATAAAAAATCATCAGCTTTAAGACTTATCAATACGAGAAAGATTTATTCAATACAAGATTTACAAACATTCTGATCCAAGAGAATAATCCATTCGTCAACAAGCTTAATGGGGCAGGTGCTCCTGGTAGGATTATGCAGCGGGACATGTAACGGGATGTATTGGGCAGCAAAGTCATTCTATAAAATATTTTATTGTTTGTTTAGATAGATGACGCGAAAAGAAAAGAAAGGAAACCTACCTTCGATATATTCGCATTTTTAAATGCTTATTACTGTTAATATTAACAAAATAAAGAACAACAAACGCTGTTTCGAGAATCTAATATCCAAAATTGCAAGCATTTTTTCACCCATTAAGCTAAGTATGCTGTTCCGCTCCAGAAAAGTAAAAATTTCTGCTCAAGAAATGGTCAATAAATTTCCTACAGTGAGCTCCATTTGAAATGACATTTCTTTACAACTGCGTACTGCGATCAAATAAAATTGCTTTTCTTGAGCATTTCTTGCAAGAAATTTCCCAGGCATCGAGATAGGCGATTACTTTTCTGTTGAAGTGCATACTTCGCTTTAAAGGGTAAATAGACGGAATATATAAATGGGCATAAAATACCCTTTATTTTCAAAAAATAAAGTACCCTTTATTTGACGTTTCCATATATCAAAAAATAAAGGGTATTTTTCCCACATTAAAGCTAAGTATGCTGTTCCGCTCAAGAAAAGTAAAAATTTCTGCCCAAGAAATGGTCAAGAAATTTCCTACAGTGAGCTCCATTTGAATTGACATTTCTTTTCAACTGCGTACTGCGATCAAAGAAAAATGCTTTTCTTGAGCATTTCTTGCAAGAAATTTTCCACGCATCGAGAAAGGCGATTACTTTTCTGTTGAATTGCATACTTTGCTTAAAGAGTAATGCCGAGTTTACAGTGCAAGAAACCATTTCCAAGGTGCACACTCTAAGCTACACAAATTTGATGAGGGCAATAAATCAGCTGAAACAGATAGTTTCTGACCATATGTTAGTGTAAATACATTTCACAAAAGTTCTGAAAATATTACGCATCAAAAAGACCAAGTAAAACGTTTCTTCAACAGTTGATTGTTTATGTGTCACATAAAATGTATAACATTTTTTAGCGTGGCGAAATAATGACCGCGCACTTCTAGGCGTACTCTACCTCCCTTGAGTACGGCTCTTTACTGCTACCCCAACATGTTGCTGGTTCTAAAAAGTAAACAACCATACAAAATTCCGACCAAATGGTGAAGGCGTAATCAATTTTGTCAAAAACATCCATTTTGGGAATTTGGCCGAATTTCCTGATAAAATTGCCAACAGCGCATTGCAGTATCACGTCGCCAATACCAAGGCTATCCATGAGGACCAGGCTATCGACATGATGAAGACACCATCTTCTATGGTGACAGAGGGCTCGATTGGCTTGTCAGATAGATCGGGCCCGAGACATCCTGTCTACTGCAAATCGCTGCAGTTGATATAGGGCATGTCCATTTTCGTGATAGGACTGACAGCTAGAAGTGTGAATGCAACCGAAATGAAAGTGTAAATAAATCATGCGAGTGTTATCGGAGCTTTACATTTTCCTTTGTAATCGAAAAGTCACTCCGATCGCGAAACGTCAAAAGCACATGGTAAACAAAAAAACCAGCTGATCGCAGCTGTCTCATGGATTGCCTTAGTAAGGCTTGCAAAAAATATCTTTCAAGCATCATTGAGGACTGCCAGACTGGCCTCCATGGTCAAATGGCAGCGTGCGTGGGACAGTTCCACCTAGGGAGTGTGGACTCACAGGTTGATTCCGAGGTTAGATATCTGGGTCAATAGGCGCCATGGGGAACTAACATTCCACCTGACACAGGTCCTTTCGGGCCATGGTTGCTTTGTTTAGACAGTATCTACACCGTTTCGGTCATGCGGGTTCTCCCGAATGTCCAGTTTGTGCAGGTTTAGAGGAAACGGCGGAACACGTTTTGTTCGTGTGCCCGCGTTTCCGTACAATGCGTGACCGCATGTTAGCCACATGCGGTCGGGACACGACTCCGGACAATTTGGTCCAGAAGATGTGTGAAGACGAGTTTGGCTGGAATGCCGTTTCATCGGCTATCACCCACATCGTCTCGGAACTGCAAAGGAGGT
Source organism: Aedes aegypti (assembly GCF_002204515.2). Classification (NCBI taxonomy): domain Eukaryota; kingdom Metazoa; phylum Arthropoda; class Insecta; order Diptera; family Culicidae; genus Aedes; species Aedes aegypti. The sequence continues at coordinate 13,074 of NW_018734457.1, forward strand.
GGCGAGTGGACTCGAGGAGTGGCTAGTGCAGACGCTAAACAACAGATGGTCCAAGGGTTCGCAGTCGGCTACGTAGGTCATACCGGTGCCCTACGGTCGAAATCGACCCTTACAGCGATTAAGTGGCCGCGGGGAGAACATCCTGGTAGCGCTGCTGTCGTAGCGCCGGCCTACTGGGTTGGTACGAGCCTCTGGTTGTTCGGGACAGGTGGAGGCCCCTTCGTCAGCAATCCCAGCTGGTGCTAGCTGATAGGGCCTGAGCCTTCAGTAGGTCAAATTGCGAAGCCCGCAGTATCAGTTCTTGATACCTGCGGTGCAGCTGGGCGCGGGCGTAGTGGTCGACCCTGCCCGCTTTCAGCGGACAACGGGAGGTGAGAACCATCTGGGAAGCTGGCAAAGCGCCAGCATGCTACCTTGGTGGACCCCCTTAAGCGTGTCATCGATGTTCGTTGCTGCATGGCTACGCAGCTAAACTGGAGGATGCGATGTGCAATAGCCCCTCTCCGAAGCAATGCCTTCTTGGTGGTCCCGGAGAGACGAAGGGTTTGGCGGCAATGGAAATGGTTTAGTGACCAGTGCTTCCCAAACTTTTTCAACTTTCGCCCCCTTGAGGCCAACATTTATCTGGAATCGCCCCCCTGATATGTGATTTCAATATTTTATGTAATTTGGTGCTGTACGTCAACACATGTCTTTGACTCGCATATCTGCAGAATCATGGTACAAAAACTATTATGCACATTTAAAAATATTCTCTTAAATATCGATATCCCAAAATTATTAGGAATGATGCACTAGGCTGAAATTTATAATAGCAATTTTAACAGTATTTTGCGTGCATTACAGGCTACTGAATTAGTTTTTGATACAAGCTTAGCCCAGTTTAAACTATTTGAATATAATAAATGCATAGGCGCCGACTTTTGACGTAGTTGGGGATTATTATACTGATTTATCATTTGTTCATAATATTACTCCAATAATTTTCAGAAATTGTAAATAATAAATGTTTGACGTTTCAGGGAACGATTGTTTTCATTCAATCCAAAAAAAACTGAACAAATATATGAAAATCCAGAATGTTTTTTAACTCATATTCCAATGTAATATAAAAAAGAGTACCGTAAAACGGGGTAACTTTGATAGTTTTTTCGAAGAAAACTTGAATATTTATGCATGCTGTTTCAAAAAATTATAATTTATATTTTTAAAACAAGTACTGGCATCCTACCTATCGATTGCTGTTGATAGATTGCCAAAAGATTTATTCTGAATGGATATATAATTTTTCATATAATCGAAAGTCGGTTTTCTGTTTTGGGGTAACTTTGATAATGGAGTATGCATCGAACAAAATTGAATGAATTACGAACATTTGTAGGGCATTGCATACCTATAGGCGTTTAACGTTATATGGAAATTTCTGGCTTAGATTACAAAAATGGTCCCAGTATGTGAAAATGCTTTTCGCTAAGAGATTTGAGACTGTATTTAAGTTCTATGATAACAAGGCTACCAAATATAAGTGGCCAACTATTCAAAAGTACATCAAATAGTGATCGTAGAACAGATTGTTTGTAAGCGTTTCAAAAATGCTAAAATTGTGTCAATTTTTAATATTCGTGTAAAAAGCCTCAAATGGTCTCGATTCAAATGAAAACAGCTTTTATATGGAGTGTCATACTAATATTCTTCAGTTTTGCATTCGTTTTGCTTAACCGATTAACAGAAATTATGATATTCCGTTTAGTATGTGGTGGGTTACGCACTATCAAAGTTACCCGCATTATCAAAGATACCCCGTTTTACGGTATTTTTTTTCTAACACCAAGAAAAATTTGTCTCTAAAATGATTTGTACCATAAGAAATTATAAGAAAGAGTGCAACCGAATCTCCTTTTTTTCTGTAAAAAGCTGGATGCCAATGAAAGACATATTAGCTTCCTAACCTCAAAGTTCCCACATGAAAAAATCCATATATAATATTGGGAATTGCCATAAAAAGTACTAAAAATTCTTGTACATTCAACATATGTTGTGTTTTAAATGTTATCTGTTACTAATCATCCAATCTTGTGAAAATCTTAAATACCGACCATTCTTAAAACTCACATGATATTAAAAACCTGAATACATGTATTTGACAATTATCAAGTGAAGTCTATCATAATTTTAAAATAACCCTGATTGGAGATAAAGGTCAGACTCGATTATGCGGAGATTCGATTATCCGGGGACTCGATTATCCGGAATTTTAGACTCGATTATCCGGAATTTGTTTTTTGATGTTCTTGTTTTTCAATTTGTATGCATAAATTTGAAATAATTTGGTATTGCAATATACAATATGAATGGTTTAGCAGTTTATAACGTATTTAAGAAAAGGGAGGTTTGAAAAAGTGGTTTTTATGTATGCCGATCAAATTTATTTTTCTTGTACAAAGATCCTGTTCTTCCTAGAAAAAATTTCTGGCTACGCCACCGCCTCATATAAATAAAATGACGAAAAAAGACAATATTTCAGTTCTTTTGTCAAAGATTTCATTTTTTTTTCTTAGTGATTCGATTATTCGGAGTGAAAAAAAATCGATACTCCGAATAATCGAGTCCGACATGTATATCGATCCAAGGTAAAATATTCCTCGAATTTGTTAAGTTTGGAATTGATTAACCTTCAGATGTGTGTCCTAAAAAAATTATCAGTAATTATTTTTAAATGCTTCCGTGCTCCCCTTTTCGCCCCCTTTCTGAATTTTTCGCCCCCCAAATTCTGTTTTACAAATTTTCGCCCCCTTGAGCCTGAAAATCGCCCCCAGGGGGGCGAATCGCCCACTTTGGGAATCACTGGTTTAGTGGATCGGGGGTGTAGTCCTGTTTACTGCTTGCATGTAGTAAATGCTCCCCAACCCCACACGGCGTCTGTTGAGCAGATTATCCCCCCATTGCTTAGAAAAAAAAGCGCATTGATTACGTGTAATTTTGCGAATAATAATTTTGACTTTTCCGCGTTAAGCTTTAAAACTGGTTCTGGACTTAGGTTGGTGGCTTTTCAATTTTACTCCCATTTGACAGTCGCCCTCCACTCTTGGGCGTACTATAATCATTTTGATGAAAATTTGAGCTGCTTTGCTTTGCTTTGGCTGCTTGTGGATATCCAATTCGCACCCCTTAGCTAAGAACGATTTGGTAAATTTCAGCCATAAGTCTGAACGTGTTGGAAAAATCAGATGCCCCGAGGATCGAAAATAAAAAATGGCAGGGTTGCGGAGAGAGCGGAGTGACTCAGGGGAACCACGTGTCCCTCCCGCGTCAGAAAGGGTGAATACCGCGGTATACCGGCGGACATTCTATCTGGCTAAATGACTGGACGAAGATGGCATTGTTCGACACATTCTACAATCGTTTCCGTACGTGTTCAGATGGTGTAACAACGGTCTGCAGGATGTTACCGGATGACATTCGAGGCAGAATGAGAAGGCATATTTGAGGTTGCGGGTAACAGATAAATGGTTGCTACAGGTAATCTGGAACGCGGTGCATGTTTTGACGTAGAACTACGTCTTCCTTCTCTATGCAGGAGTGAAATTGGAATTTCAAAACTAAGAGCGTTACGTTGGCATGAAATATTTTAAACTCTTATAACTTTTTGCTGGCTTAACGAAATTCCTTGATTCCTTGATCGAAAGACAATTCATCAAAGGTTCATGTCATTTACTTACTGAATCCCACATACCTGTCCAAATAGTTTAATAACTGTTTTGAAAGAGAACGTTGATTTCAAGCAAATCTATAAATAGGGGTGCTAGAGAAAATTTGACGTCATTTGCTTTTCACTCTCTACTTTGATCGCATCTCAGCAGGCAACAGATCGGCTTGCTCTGACCGGGCGTGCTTCTCAGGCACTGACATCGATAGCGAAGGACACCCCCGTTTGTCGTGCTTCTGTCAAATCAAACTGATCGTCGACCGAGCGAAAAAGCTGTCCGAAGACAAAGCCATCACCGCTGCCGCCGCCAAGAAGAAGAAGAGGAAGCAGTCCACAGGATAATTTGCGATCGAACTGTGACACGGTCGGGCGAATCACTCTCGCTTTGCGGTTCACTGCTTGTTTGCGTTCACTCAGCCATCGTCATCGCCGCCGCAAATTTCATCGGCCGAGGAGCTGTTGACCCGCGCTTCAAGATTTCGACTCGTGATAAAATCACCATTGGTGGTCAAGAGGCAATCCCGTTAGGAACAAATACCAGAAGCCCCCTGAGTTGCTGGTCCGATGAGCTGCTTATCAAGCGTCTGGCTTGTAAAATCGCTCAAGATTTCAAGATTGAGCTACGTTTCCAGATTTCGACTAAATTCCTGTGATCCGCTACCCTGTTGCTGTTGTTTATTGAATAATATTTCCTGATTTATCTATCATGATCTAAATCTAACGGTATTGTACAAAACTTGATTTGGTTCACATAATTTATCCCACATAATCTCATAAAATTTGAGAATTTACTCGCAGACGCCGCTGCAACGCCGTCGGACCGTAATAACATCATAGTACTCAGCATTGTATGGCATTTCTAACAGCATCGTTGATTTATCATATAATGGGGAAACACTTCCTAAATTCTCGAGTACGGACATTGGGAAATGTATTAAAATTGCAACAGATTTTAAATACTGTTCACTAAACTGCTTCTTGACCAGTTGTAATAAGCATCTATTGATCTGATTTTTTTCTACATGTTAGTTTCAATGAAGAAATCCATTGCAAATATCATCTATATAAATAAAAATGGAATGGTGTTTGTATGTCACGAAATGGCTTACGAACGGGTCAACGGATTTGAATGATTCTTCCTCAGTTTTGTTCGTCAAGGGTTCCGACATGTTCGTGTGTATAAAAATCACAGGATGTTCACCGGGAAAGTTGAAAAAACGAGCGCGAACGAAACTGTCATTTTATAAGGGACGATCAAAAGCGTTTTTCAACAGCCTACTTGATGGCAAGACGAAGTTTGCCGGGACCACTAGTATTATATAAAACAGAGCATTCATATTAACGCTTGTATTGAGTTTCGAATTCCGATTTCCATAACTTTGATCAGAAATATTTAAAATTTGCTCGAAGGCAAAGCATTCGTGTTTTTTTCATTTATTTTAAATTATTGAAATAATGTTTTATTGTCCATCCAAACGCGTCAATGAATTTTCAAAGATATGTAAATCCCTAACCAAGACATCAACTTCATATACCTTATGTCCCAGATTGATCGATCAGAAGAAGGTGAAGAATACGAAAGGGAGGAGCATCGTCTGCCATTTAAATTATGTAGAACATACTACTTTCGACTGATTCGGTTCATTTCATTTAAACTTTCGAGCTAGTAAGAGCTCCTCGTAATAATCGCAGCATCGGTAGAGTCAAGATACAATTCCGTTAGGCACCACTACAAGAAGCCTGATGATCGGATGATCAGAGAAGCTGCCCATCTTTGGGTATGTGGAATCGCACAAGCTTGAGCTACGTTTCCAGATTTCGACTTTATCCCTGTGGTTGTCATATAGCCTTTTTCCCAGCTCAGAAAAAGAGAAGAAATAAGCTAAATAGGAAATAAGTTATATGAAATTGATGTCTTGGCAAGGATCTACTAGATGAGCATTATGCTGTTATTGCATCCCGACGGCACGCAGCAGCGTCCTCGGAAACATCCTCAAATTTTCGTATTGTCGATTATCCGTAATAAATCAGATATTGTATGATGCTACGAGATGAATTAAGAGATTATAGCAAGTATGGAATTTACACATAAGGAAATATTACCCAAATAACTCTTTAGTACACATTTGTTGGCCCTGAAAAAGGCCGATTGAATTGTTGAATTCGAGGAACCCATTTTGACAGCGCACTGGTTGAAATCCTCCTTGTCCGATGAGGTTTGCGGTGGCGGCTTCTTCATCGCGTCAGTCTTTGGGTGGGGTTTTGCTTAGGAACTTCTTTTTCTCCTCCTCCTTCTCGGATGCCAGCCACAGCCACAGTTTAGGACTGCGGCCACAGCCATCTCATTCTCCTGTGGACCAGAGAATTTGTTTATATAGAGAAGCGCGGATTCTGAAACCAAAGGTTCCAATTGAACCGTCAAACGTGGTTCCAATCGAGCAAATTCAAAGAGACTCAAAGAGATGTTACGCAAAAATGACGATGGATGTGTGTTAGTAAAAAGCGATACGAAAGTGACGTCATTGATAAGCTTGGTTTCTTATGGCGACTGACAGGATGACACGCACACTAAAATATTGTTTGAATGACCTCAATTATTGATGGTCATTGCAAAAATTGTTTATAAATAAAGTCAAAACCTCTCCGCGTTTCTCTAGTATAATCATATTCTCTGCTGTGGACTGCTTCCTCTTTTTCTTCTTGGCAGCGGCAGCGGTGATGGGTTTGGCTTCGGACGGCATCTTCTCTCGGTCGATCGACGGTCAGTTTGATTTGAGCGTAGCACTACAAACGAGGGAGGGGGGTCTGTTCCTTCGCTATCAATTTCTGTGCCTGAGAAGCACGCCCTGTAAGAGCAAGCTGATTTTCTTCTTCTTGGCATTTACGTCCCCACTGGAACAGAGCCTGCTTCTCAGCTTAGTGTTCTTATGAGCACTTCCACAGTTATTAACTGAGAGCTTTCTTTGCCAAAGTTGCCATTTTCGCATTCGTATCTCGTGTGGCAGGTACGATGATACTCTATGCCCAGAGAAGTCAAGGAAATTTCCTTTACGAAAAGATCCTGGACCGACCGGGATTCGAACCCAGACGCCTTCAGCATGGCTTTGCTTTGTAGCGCGGACTCTAACCACTCGGCTAAGAAAGGCCCCCAAGCTGATCTGTTGCCTGCTGAGATGCGATCCAAACGGAGAGTGAAAAGCAAATGATGTCAACTTTTCTCTAGCACCCCTATTTATAGATTTGCTTGAAATCAACGTTCTCTTTTAAAACAGTTATTAAACTATTTGGACAGGTATATGGGATTCAGTAAGTAAACGACATGACCCTTTTCGATTGAAACGCTAATCAAGGAATTTCGTTAAGCCAGCAAAAAGTTATAAGAGTTTAAAATATTTCATGCCAACGTAACACTCTTGGTTTTGAAATTCCAATTTCACTTCTGTATAGAAAATTATTATTTTAGTACCAAACCGAGCGGCATAATCAGTTTCCGGTGGTTAGTGCCTGATCCAGAATTGATCGAAGTTTTGTCCATAGTAGTTCTACGTCAACCCCGCGGTAATGTAACAGACATGACAAAACCCATTTTTTTACGAAATAAATGTCACATTTTTATGAACTTGTTTGATTTTCTTCATTTAATTTTCATATTCTTGGCCATTGGGTTCGAATGTAAACAAAAAACAACGGTAGCTTAAAGTATAAAAAGCATTTATACTATGGGAGGTATAATATAATGATAATCATTCCATGGGGTGAATAGACCGAGTATGGTTTTAGTATGAGCTTTAAGCCTTTTAGTATTTAATTATTTAACCGTACACATTTAAAGTGCACTCCTAAAATGCTTGGTACAAAGCTTCATTAATTCAATGCAGGCGATAAACCTAATAAACAGAATTAATAAGAAAGCTTCTGGCCTTATAGTAATTAAAAACATATTTGAGCAGATGTGTAAAAGACTTCTACATAATTTTGACCAAGGACAACTTTACTTTAACAGATGGCAGTCTGTGTGTGATATAAATTTAATAACTTTTTTAGCGTGATTGTTGATTTTCCATTTGCATCCCCCAGGTTGCTCTTCTTGGGGCTCAGATAGCCGTAGCGGTAAACGCGCAACTATTCAGCATGACCATGCTGATGGTCGTGGGTTCGAATCCCGCTGGTCGAGGATCTTTTCGTAAAGGAAATTTTCTCAATTCCCAGGGCATAGAGTATCTTCGTACCTGCCACACGATATACACATGCAAAAATGGTCAATCGGCAAAGAAAGCTCTCAGTTAATAACTGTGGAAGTGCCCAGTTGGGACGTAACGCCAGAAAGAAGAAGAAGGTTGCTCTTCACACCCCTCCTCAAACAAATCACGCTTTAACTCCCATGAAGTCCCGATGCTTGATGAAGAGCGCCAAAGGAAGACCTTTTGCCAGTATGTCTGCCAGTTGCTCAGCTGTTGGGATGTAGCACAAACTCACTTTACCATCTTGCACACACTCCTTGATAAAATGTAACATGACCTCAGTGAGCTTGAGTTTCCCAGATAAACCATCGGACTCGGCAATGGCGATTGAAGACTGGTTGTTGACTGGTTGATTACCGCAGACTTATAAATCCATAAAACTTCGAAGATACATTCTGCCAGCGCAAAGTACCGTCCGCTGCTTCCAGGTGCTCCAATCTGTTGTAGCACCAAAGACCTGGATCAGGTATCCGGAGACAGAATGTCGATCGTTTATGTCAGAGGCCCAATTTGAATCAGCGTATCTCACTATTTGACGACTACAGTGAGGATTCGCTGGTTGGAACACGACTGCATTCCAACTACCGAATCTGACCCGTTAGTTGGGACGAATGACAGCCAGTGATGCCAAATAGAGTCTGTTCATGCACTACAGAAAAATGCTACCGCAACGGTGGTTCCTTTTGTGCGATTGCGTTTTTGCTTTTATTGCTCACGATCGCCCGAACAGGTATACTGTAGAGCCCATCGCATAATTTTATTTTGACATGCAATCACGCATCCAATTCCCTGTGATATTTCTACAATTACACCATATATCGGTTATTTGTTTTTCAATACTGTTATAAATTAGTTTGTAATCTATCTATTATAATCATAATCAACCCAGATTACAAGAAGGGGGGTCCGTAGCCTTGAAGTTACGCTTTCGCTTCATAAGCGGAAGGTCATGGGTTCAATTCCCAGCCCTCCACAAAAAAATTGGGGTGGGTAATGTCTGTTACATTACCGCGGGGTTGACGTAGAACTACTATGGACACAACTTCGATCAATTCTGGGTCAGACTCTTACAACAGTGCGGTAGCTTTTTGCAGGTGATAGGATGTTTGATGATAGATGATAGGTGCTGTGATTGTGAGAATTCAATAAGGGAGATCTGTTATTTGGTTTGGAAGCTTTTTCAGAGTTTCGGATTTCAAATTTCAAAGTAAAATACTTTAAAAAGGATTTGATTTGATTATGATGTTTGAATGACAGTTAAGTTTGAGTATGAGTGTAATGAAAGATTATTAATAATTTGTCATGTATATGAATTTGTAAGTATACTGGTTTTGTGTTGTTATTGATCGGAAGAAATTTTTCAGAAATTAACTCTTTTTGGATACATTTTTGAGGTCCTGAAAAGGAACATTTGTCGTTCTGTGGTTCCGAGATCCAGTGTTTGGTGTTCCAGGTATAATCCAGTGTTGTGCCAGATGATTGAGTTTGTTTGTTTGGTCGTCGCTTCCTTGTGTTGTTTGGTTGGGTGATCGGTTTCAGTTCTGGCTCCAGCTATAATTCGCCAAACTCCTCCAGTAGATTAGATGTTTGATAGCTCGGGTGCTTTGATCGTGATAATCGGTCTATGGTACGAAAAGTGTGAATAATATCGACCGCACCCTACACTTATATTTTTAATAAACATTAAATCGTACAAGAACCACCTAATGTGGTCGCTTCTTTTGGGCGATTTGCCAACTTCAAATTTATGAAATAGACAAATTTTCTTGTTTGGAAACGTCAATATTAAAGTAACCGGTGACTACAATAGGAGTATCTTGTTTTACATAATTGAATAAATTACAGGTCATGAACATTTTCGTATCTTGCACAGTACGTTGAAGGCCGTATCCTTCTGGTTAATCACCACACCTCCAGCTTTCACGCCTGAGCGTTTGAACTGGTTATGCAGCTGGAGCCAGCAATGTCGACGGAGGAGTGATCGTCTAGCCAAATCTCACTCAGTGCAAGAAATTCTACATTGGTCAGAATTTCTGTAGCAATATCCATTGCATGAGCATTTAGGCTCTGTACATTGATACTCATCAATGTGCAGGCAGCGTCACTCCAAGCGTCCGTAATCGATGATTGCCCAAGCGCTGCAGCTCGTTCCTTAAGTCAACCATCATGGGGACCGTCCATAAATGACGTAGAATTCTAGGGGGGAGGGGGAGACCACGATTTTGCTACGAACCTTGTATTGAGTATGGGAAAATAGGCTACGATGGGGGGGTCAAAAATTGGCCAAAAAATGCTACGTCATTTATAGACGCTGCTTGGGAGAATTGCTGCCTTTGGCGTGATGGAACTTGAAAGAATTGGTAGAGTTTGTCAAAAATAGTCCTTGCAGTCAAGTAACCCGCGACAAACCAACATATACAGTATCGGACATATAAAATGCACCAAAACCGTTATCCCATACAAAATGGTCAACTTCAGAGAGCTATATCTCCGCCGTTGCTCAACCGATTTTTCTCATTTTTTCTGCGTCGAACTACACATTACCTCAATTTTTGATAACTATTGAAAAGTTGTGTGAAAACTATCGATTCAAAAGTTACAGATAGGTTGAATTTTGACATAAAAAATGCATCAAGTCACAAAGTCCTGT
>NW_018734458.1:0-37460 GCF_002204515.2 Aedes aegypti
GATTGACATTTTGCTGTTGTAAAAGAACGTTACTGCCCCCCCCCCCCAAAAAAAAAAAAAAGCCCAAAAACCCCCAACCTCCCCCCCGAATTTATTTTTGGCCTCAAATGCGCATATAAAGAACAATAAAATTTACGGTAGAGAAAGAAAACGAGGGGCCAGCTCCCGTTTTTAGATTTGTTAGTCTCCAAAACAAACAGACAATCAACTAAAGTTTTGCGATTTACCGAAAACCCACGTCAACAGATTGGTACATCACATCGGATTCAAATCATTACGGGGCTCAAAAACAAGCAGCATTTCCATTCCATTGGCCCATCGGCTATTCAATATACCGATGGAAAAAGTGGATTTTGTGGCAGAACGAAAAGAATTCACTCTGCAGCCGAAATGAATGGATACGGTAAAGACTTCGTTGACAAAATCCTCCGTAAACATGAACGAAAAAAGCACAGACAGACTGCCACAACCCTTCACCTTGACAAAGAAGAAATAAAAAGGATAAGTCTTCCGTTTTACCCCCAAATGACAAACCCTATTCAGGCGGCTTTGAAACACCATGGTATTCATGTGGTGTATAAAAGCGGCAACACACTGAAGGATCATTTATGTAATCTGAAGGACAAGGTTCCTGCTGAGGAAAAATCAGGAATATATGAAATTCCGTGTCAAAATTGTCCTGCAGTGTATATCGGCCAAACCCGCCGTAAGTTCAAAGTTCGCCTGCGTGAACATAAAAATGCAGTGGACCATGAACGACCGAACGAATCCAGTGTAGCAGCCCACACTATAGCTCAAAACCATAGCATCGATTGGCAACAGGCTAAGTTGCTAAAAAAATGTCCGAAAAGCTTCACACCTCAACGCATGGGAGTCTATGTATATAGCTACCGCTGATCGCCCTCTCATGAATGAGGACGACCCCCCAATAACATCACCCCTCTTCAACTTGACGAAATGGATGACCTAGCAATAAACTCCCCCCCCCCCCCCCCCACTCGACGTATGCTGCAATCTGCATGAATATGTGTTTGTGAATCTGAATAATCAGTCGGACATCGTCCCGTAGATGGGCAACATCGAGCCCGAAACCGGTCGACATAAAAAAGGTAATTTTTAATATCCTTTTTATTTGTAAGAACAATAATTGTTGTGTTCCGTCTCGCGTCGCGTTTTTATGTGATCGTAAAGGAGACTACCTCGTTTTGCTGGAAATTCTTAAAGATCGCGAACTGCTTCTCAAGCATCTTTCACACAGATGCACATTGTTTACTAATGAATTCAAAACTAAACGCTTATTCAAGGCCGTCTTGAAAAATTTTTCGGGAGCAACTTTTAGGAATGCCCTTAACGTAAACGAATCGTTGAGGCTCATACCAAGCAGATGAACGGAAATGTTTTCGTAACTGGAATTCCCCAGGCATAATCTCCAAAAATTCGCATATTTCAGCTAAAGAACGTTTGCTTAACCCCTCTACTGGCAGCTTCATTTTACCACAAAAAATATTCAAACATCTGGATTCGGAGAAATTCCGAAATTTCTTGGGGACCGACGTTTTGCCAGAACCCACGTAAATATCCCAGGCCACAGAACTTTTATAATGTTCGATCACTCGCTTTTCGAAACAATACTTCAATGAGAGTCTGTTGGGAAAAAGTGAAGCAAATTGGTGCAACCATTTTGGAGCAATAGACATTTTTAATTCTGGTACCAATCGGGGCCTTGAAACATCATTTTGTAATTTTCAGATTTCTTGCAGGTAACTCAACCGATTTCCATGATTTTTTCAGAGAAGCTCCTCAGAACCTGACATTGCACAATGGTCCTAATCGATATTTTAGCGGGAAAAAAAGTTTTTTCTCTGTTCTCGTCGACTTTAGACTTTCGATGTCTTCAGAGAAATTATTCGTAGTTGAGTTTTGCTTCTTCTAGGTGGTAGGTCATTTGGCATAAACTCGTTTGGCATAATAGTCATTTGGCATAAAGTCGTTTAGCATAATGGTCGTTTGGCATAATGAGTCTGCAACCAAGAATTTCTCAATTTTTCGTTTTTAAGTTTCTATCGAATCTTTCTTATGACATCAGGCTTGTTTTGGAGTCAATTGATACAAAATGACACTTTATTCAACAATCATTCGCTCTTGATTAAATTTAAGCATATTAGGAAAATTATTGCCAATAGTATTTTATTATTATTCCAGAAATTACCCTTCTTTCAAATATTAATTCCTCTCTTGAGTTTCGCTATTGGAACAAATTTTTGCACTGAAGATTTTTATATACTTAGCAGAAATTTTCCCTTCTTTCAATTGTTATATTTTTTTTCTAAATATGATGTAACCATAGTTATAGGAATAAAAACTGTTGATTAAAAATGTCAATAAATTTCATCTTCTTTTATGCATAGGCTGTTCTTTGGAGGTATATTTTTTAAGGATTTTTTTGTTTCCAACTGACAAAAGGGCGGCAATCGATAACATTGATCTGCTCAAATTATCAGTGAAAAGAGAAATCGATTACTGTAGTTACTTCGATGGGTTGTGCTAAAAAGTTTTTAGCACTCATAATTGTCGTAACTTTATACATTTCCGGGTGGTGAACGAACTGACCATATAATATGCACCCTTCTTTATTTAATTGGCAGTTCTTTCGAGTTTTACCGTCCTCAGCATTTTTGCCAACATGTGTATAGCCGAGAATGACAGAATACTTTCTTATTTTGACTGTTTATCGTTCTTTCTCGTCACCACTTTTCGAGGAAACCAGTCATTCGGGAAAATGGCATTTGGGGAAAAGCAGTGATGCATTTTGAACTGAACGCGAGCCAAAAGTGAACTGAACGCGTTCTAATTTTGCACGAGAACCTAGTAGACATTGAACTCTTGTGCAAGATTCTGAACCTGCTCATGAACGGCCCGTTCACTTCAAAATGCACATTGAAGCTAATAACCGAAAAAAACTACATCAGTACATATTAAATTCCCATTATTACAAATATATGGAACCTCAAATATTTATTAACATCTTTGCAAAACTTCCGCATTGAATATTTCATGTGCCTGCCGTGCCATGACAATTTTCATTCCGCGTTCAATTTTCAGCTCGCACGGGTTCAATTTTTTGAACTGCTCAATGTTCAAGCCTACTTGATCGCTCGTTCAAAGGTTTGAACTGGAACGCAAACTGAACGCGTTCAAATGCAACACTGGGGAAAAGTACCACAATCACTTCGATGATTCTGAACGCACTTTTTTATGTCTTTTCGTTTTATTATACCGCAATAATTTTTGGTGACCATTTTTCTATTGTTTCAATTATAAATTTTGTCTTCGTTTAAAAATAGGCTGTTCTTTATAATTTTACTGTTTCAAATTTATTGTTTAGTAAAGCTAAATGTTAACCATTTTTATATTTTGCTGTTTTATCAATTCTTGCCAGATGTGTTGTTAGAATGATAATTACTTAGAACCTGCCAGTATTCAACATATACTTTTGTTGGGGCAAACGCGTGATCTCCTTCCGAGATATGCTGGAATAAATATCATTTCAACACCAATTTTCCCTTCTCTCGATAATAGAAGATGTTTTCGATGTACACTTCCAAAATTAGAATTTATGTTGAACCGTTGAAAAGTTTTGCCACTAATATTTTTTTTTAAAGATGTGTTGTTCATTTGAGCTATGCATTGATTTTTTTTTTGCGTTAGAGCCTTAAACATTTTAATGAAAAAATAATCTGCTCTCGTATATAGGCTATTTTTGCATTTAGTCGCATTGATAGATCTTTGGATTAGAGCTTTTGATATTTTGCAAAAAAAATCATTCTTTTATCAAGTTATTTTCATCGAGTGTTACGTCCAAACTGGGACAGAGCTTGATCTGCAGCGAAATATCCTATGAGCGTTCCTTTGATGAATAACTGCGAACTTTCTTTACCAATTTACTTTTTTACATATTTATATGTATCGCAACAAGCTCAAAGATAATCTATGTTTTGAGATGTAGAGACACGTCACGAGTTTTATTTAGTAATGCTCTCTAATGTCACAACAATTTTTGAAATTCTTAGCTTGGAAAATCTCTGACTGAACACTGCGCTTGTTTAGAACCTACCAATTTTTTTTGCTATGGGCTTAATGGCGTTTATCTCGCAGCCTTTGGCTGAAGACGGTGTGAATTGTCTTTTTGAAAAAAAGCTTAAAAATACCGATATTCATTTTAAGTTAATCATTATGCCAAACGACCATTGTGCCAAATGACCATTATGCCAAACGACTTGCCAAACGGCTTTATGCCAAACGACCTTATGCCAAACGATTTTATGCCAAACGGGGTACAATCATAAATTTATTTGTGCTACATGTATCAACAATATGAGAATATAAAAATAAAGCAATCATCTTTGCGCAGACTCGTTTCTTTATCAAACGAAAATATATAAATTTCAGTGAGTTCTCAATTTGCTGTCCATGATAGAAGAAACTATTTTCTATATGATTTTTTTTGATAGCAAAAATAGTTTTCAATTTGATTTCATGGTAACATTTTTCTGCTCTCAGTTTTGATATTTTATCAGTTGAAACGATCGAAATGATTACAAACTGAGTTATCAAAACCTAGAACATCACAACATCAAAATTAATTTTCAGTTTTCTCAAGCTTTGCTCCGGATGATAGGGGGAGATCCCCCAGTACCGGACATTTAAGCCTTTAAATTCATAACTAAAAAAATATTTATTTTATGTGATTCTGTTTCCCATTTATGATGAATATTATCATTTTTGTATCGTTCAAAAATACATTTAAAAATATAAATATGAATTTTGACATTCCATTTTGAGGATGAATTCTAGTACCAAATTGGCCAATAATAAAATGTGGCTCTAAATACCGGACACAATCTGGAAATGGCTCATTTTCTGTGAATTTGTACATCCTCGAATATTTTAACTCCAGGAATAGTATTTCATAGCCAATTCAAGGCATTTGCAATATTTACAAGAACAATTTGAGTTTTTGTTAGTTTGCCAGATGTCCTTTAGAAACCTTTTTCATGAATGATGAAAAATAACACGTTTTACGATGTTGTTCTGAATGTTTATTCTTCTTATTTTTATTGCATATTTGATACCATGTTCGACGGAATCCATGAAAAATGAATGTATTTTGAGACACTGGTGCAATAATTACATAGATATCATATAACAAATCAAGCTGTCCGAAACTGGGGGACAGGAGATGTTTCACCAAATTTGTAATTTGACCACATTTTGTTTAAATATAGTACAAAATACATTCATACTTTCAAATCATGATTATATTCTATCATGCTTGCGTGACCCAAATTATTTTTCAAGGATGTGTTATTCTACGCAAACATTACTCTCCATAATAGCTTTCTTTGCTTCTAATCAGGCATTACATTTCATCTCATCTTTAGATCCTCTGAGCGTGATATGGATCGAATCGTAAGATATCATCTTAGAGCTCTGTGATTTTTCGTCAATATCTTATGCTCAGATGAGTCATCTTGAGCTCAGCAATCCACGCGTTTAATCTACTTGACGGAAACACAACACACTTGACGGAGTTCCGCTTATTTGCATTTGTGAGTGAAAAACTAACCGGAAAAATGCCCTACTAAAACGGAAATCATCGATCACAACTAATTCAGGTGAATAATATTTATTAAAATAAAGCCTGATTTTAATTTTCATTAACTTTTTTAGGGTTTGCAACATTGTTCTTTTACCGCTACTTGGAAGCCGGAAAAATAAATAAAATGAAAATTATATGAAGTGATACAGTTGTGGGGATCAATAAAAATTATTTCAGTTGATAATCCGAAAGATTACATGTTTCTTAGTTTCAATTCATCTACATAATTGTACTTTCATGATATATCATCTTATCATGTATCTACAGCTAGCTTCAAATCGGAATCTGATTGACGCACGTACATTGAATACTTGTAGCATAAATATGAAAATACACACAATTGATTTGAACATGGTTCTTAGCGGCAACAATTACAATACGTTCACTTTAACTCTCATTGAAACGAAAATCATGTTTAATTGTCAGTAAGTTCATCTAATTCCATAATCTACGAATCTAATCTACGATGGTTCACCGCCTTTCAAGACCGTCCCAGAAGGACATTGTGTATACGATTACTTATAGGAGGGGAGATAAGTAAACTGTTAATAAAACAGATGGTCTGGATTTCCCTGATAACTGGACAGCTAAAAATTCAGCTCACTAAGTAGACAAGAGGACAATATATTCACTAAACGAATTCAAAAGGAGCTTCTCGGTCACTTTGAGGCATAACATTATGAGTTTTGCTCTTGGAGATACTGTTATTTTGTAATAATAATAATACAAGCCCGTCATTGTGGTACAAGGAAAGTGCTCGTGTTATTCATAAATTTTAATTTTCATTGCTTAGAACCAATATACCAGAACTGTTTATCGCCATTCTTGATTGCCAAACAGGACGGTATATTCGTAGATTACAGTTGTTCTGAAAACAAAAAGATTCCGAAAAATTGCTCGCAAATCCCCAGTTGTTATCTCTGTAAAGGGAGGTAATATAAAAAAGCATAGATAATAAATTAATAAGGCTAATTGATCCAAACCACCAAACAGCTGTCAAGATTATCTTCTGATGCTCAAGATTGAGATATGATATCATTTCAGAGCGCTCTTGGATTAGAGATAATATCTTTCCATTATCCTAAGATGATCTCGTTCATCAGATGAGATTGCAATGCCTGCTTCTAATAAACCGTCTTCTTTGGACCATTTTTTCTCATTTTTTAAACTTTGTCTGGCACTGAGGGATCTCCCCCTACCATTTTTGCTGAACATCGCAAGTTTGTATATGTGATTTTGAAGTTATAAGCAAATTTAAGTGGATAACTATGAAACGGCATTAAAAAAGGCATACAATAAGCAACTTTTGCTGCAAAAACTGTGGGAACGTAATTTTTGTAAATTGAGAAAAGTCACTTCCAAAATATACTTAAAACTCTTAATTCGCCTGTAACTCACAAGATTTTATAGTTAACGGCGTGAGCTGCAAAGTTGTGGAATTTAACTTAATCTACAACTTTTCCATACACCACTTTTTAAAGTAATGTGAAACATAATATGTAGAAATGATTAAAGAAAAAAAAAATCGAATAAACTCCATAAGTTAAAGGTATTTAAAAAATTCATAGCTTTTCACTTAAATTTTCTTACGGTTCCAAAATTACAAGAATTACAAACTTGCGATGTTCAGCAAAAATGTGTATCATTACTTTCCCTGCAACTCTTCTGAAGAACACATTAACGTAAAACTGAACATAGAAAAGTTAGACCAACATATTTTTTTGGGTCCACTCTAAGTTTAAATCGACTAGAACTGACATTTTTTTTTCCTGTTAAATTGTCGATTCGGACCATTGCGCATTGTATAGCCCACATTTTAGTGTTTTGATAAATTGACTAAAAACAAAATAACTGCCAAATATTTTTATATGGGAAATGTCGGTCCCCCAAGGAACATCTAAATGTCTTCAAAACCATATGACTAATGATCAACATTGATGTAGATTCTTATAATAGAAGAGTGAGGGCTTGTGAAAATCTAAAAAAAAAAAAAGTTGCCGCTGTTTGAATATTTTTTGTGGTAACAGTGAAGCTGCCGATAGAGGGGCTAATAATCATAGCCATCAGATAAATTATAATCATGCTCATTCACAAGCTATTTTTTCCCGTCGAGTAGCCGTTGTAATCATTTAATTTAGAATGGATTTACCCCAGGAAAATGGCAGGCAATTTATGCTCCACCCCTTTTCTACTTACGAGTAACCGTACTAATTGTTGCAAATCAAATGGAAATACCCCTGCCGCCGTAGACACTTCTATTCCGCCTCTTCGACAGAGTTTCATCAGAAAATGTATCTACCTCTTAAAACATGTCTCCCTCTTATTTTGATTGTTTAGCTGAATAATTGAATCAAATAATTGATGCAATGTCCAAAACCACCATGAGTCCAAATAGGTGTAAAATTTACTAAAAAAAATTGTTATTGGTTTACGTTTCTCCAATGGATCCAAAAAGTTTTTATTTATTTTTAATGGGAACACTCGTTCTGCGTTACCATTCGCAGAGGACGAACTGTTTGATTTTCTAACAGATAATAACATACATATGTCAGTTATTACTGAAATTTATTTGCAACCTGCTTCCAAACTCAAAAGAGATCCAAAGTTTTTGTTTATCGTAATGATCGACTTGATGGAGCATGTGGTGGAGTTGCTATCATCATTAATAGGCGTAACAAACACCAACTTTTTTTTCGTTATTTAAGCCAACGTTTTTGAAACTCTGGGTGTTTCTGTTGAAAAACAGATTTACAAATTTACTTTCATATCTGTCAATTTGTCTTTTTAATGCACTGGGCAGTAATTTTGCCTAAAACTGACTTACAAAAATTGACTTGCAGTAAGTCAAAAATTTTTGTTACTGTTGTTTTTAATGCCAAACATTACTCATGAAATAATTCACAAAGCAATCTCAAAAGCAAACTTTTATTTCATGAGTGCTCTTCAGAGTATTTTTCAATTCAATACCCTGATAGCCCTACTTAGTTTTGCTCTTCCAGAAATCCTCTGCATATCCAGTGAAGAGATTCCTAATCCTACCAGCTCCATTTTCAATTATTTACGAGCCGGCTGGGATACATATGAAACACACATCGATCGTAATCTTGAAGTTAACATCTCTTTGTAATCAAAACTTGATATTGACGATGCTTCCGAACCTTTAACAAATTCTATTGTTGAAGCAAGGGGCATATTGCAATGCCGAAATGTGAAGTGAAATTCGAATTCGTGATTATAGACGATGATCTTAAACTCTTAATCCATCTTAAATACGTGAGGAGAAGGCAATTTCAACACACTCGTGATTCTGCTATGAAAATTATATGATAGGACCTCTAAAAACAAATTTTAAAAACGTTATACCTAATCAAGAAACAAATATTTTGAAAACAAAATTTTTCATATGGCTCTAAGCACTTTTGGAAGGTATCTAAAAATTTGAAAAAACCTGAAAAGCCAAATCCGACATTGAAGGAGGAAAATAAATATCTACTAACTAATTGCGAAAAACCTCAAAACATTCCTTTTCATTTTGAAAATGCACACAATTAAGGACTCACTAGCTCAATTAAAAATCAAGTTACTCAGGATTCCGAAAGCTTTCTTAACCAAGAGAATGGTTTCAAACATTCCTGGGAGACTAATTTGGAAGAAGTGCAGTTCTTACTTAAAAAAAATAAAAAAAAGGAATAATGGATTCTTTTTGCACCCTCATCAAGAAACTTCCAGAAAGTAACTATCATTCTTAGTTCATAAATTCAACAAATGTTTTCAGTTGACATATTTTACAGACAAATGGAAACATGGCAAGGTTGTATCAATTTCCAATCAGTTTGCTTTCCTTCATCGGGAAACTTGTTTTAAAAGTAATTGTTAACAGAATGATGGTACAGATCAAAGAAAATCCAGTTTTTGACAATGAACATTTCGTATTCAAACATGAACATTCGACCACTCATCAACTTTTACGAGTAGAGTGATTCCAAGCAACAGCACCAAAATTTGGTAAATTTTTTAATTCATTTTTTTCTATTGAGCTGAAACTTTGCACAGTTTTCCAGTTCCATCTAAATCGTCATTTTCCGATATCAAATCTTCAAGTTGAGTCACGACTAACTTTTCAAAAGGGTGTATGTGAAAATGGTTCAAAAATATTCAAAAAGCTGCACAGCAAAAATGGTTCGTTCGATTGTTAGACAACTAAAGAAACAAAGTTAGACAACTAAATAAACATTCCAAAAAAAATACACACAGTAAAAATTTTTTTTTTTTGCATTAAAAAACATAATTTTTGACACAAAAACTCAAATATCTCAAAACCCTATCGGAATACCAACGTAATTTTTTTGAGGGAAAACGGTCCATTATATTAGCTATCTACCATAAAAATTTGGTGATGGTAAACCAATAAACAAAAAAGTTATGACATTTCAAACATGTCACAATTTTCACATTTAGTAGAAAAAAATTTTTTTTTTTCGGTGTTAATTATTACGGGAACCGCAGTTTGTTGCTGATTTTATTGTTAAGGGCCTTGTGTGAATTAAACAAGTCGTTTTCATGTATTCATTAGTATTATGTATATTATATGTATAAATATTATGTATATGTATAAATATTATATGTATATGTATATATGTATAAATTAAAATGAATTAACAGATTACACGAAAATATTTTTTTTTTACCAGGATATTTTTTTTAGAGTATGATCGATGAGTTTCTAAATGTTATATATAAACTTTAAAAGTTTTGGATTTGGGTATGCGTTATGAGATCATGAAAACATTTTATTAATACTTATTTATTTATTTATTGTTATTCAATTTTTTTACAATATCGAACACTTTTGCATCATTATCAGTACAGTTCGAGTATAGTTTTGCTTTAATTTTATTTTCTGACAATGGAATGAAACAGTGAAATTTTTGGGTTCCTTGGATCGCTTTCGCGTTATTATATTGCTCGCTGAACTCTGATGCCGTTAATTCGTACTCTTCAGTAGTAGTAAAACAAAATGATAATTTTGTTAAATCTTCTTCTTTTCTGCGATTCGCCCAATCAAATAGTTCTTTTGCAGTTTTAATTGGATGCTCACGTTCTTTGGCTAAACTTGCTCTTGTGGCCATGCGCTTTATGGTTCCTCCAATAGCATCACAAGGACCTTTGCCATGTGACGTAGCAAAGAAATGCCATTTTGCATCAATTCCGTACTTTGATTTAAATTGACATAGGCTCGAAAAATTCTTACGGTTTTTGTACTGCGATGCTGCTCCATCAGACATGAAATATATCTTTCTGATTTCTTTATCCTTATCAACGCGTAAAACGTTAATCATTTTGGCAATGAACAAATTTACAGATACTGAGTCGTGTCTTAAATCTTCGGAAATTACAATAAAACTAAAATGTTCAATTTGCGTACTTCCATTGAAATAAATAACGAATGGATGAATTGTAGCTTGTTGTACGTTCCAGTGATGGGACTGCACTTCATCTTGCAATACAAAGCTATAGTTTTCAGAAAAATCACAAATGACTAAAAATTCACCTTCTTGTAATGTATTTTTCGTATTTTTTAAAAAGCGGGATTGCTCTGTTTTAATAAAGTCGTGAGGAATTAAACTTTCTAATTTCAAGCAAAAAAATGACACAAACTCATATACAGGTTTTACAATAGTTTCTAGGTCACACCTATCCGTGGTCACCCATTGCTCAAATGATAACTGATCAATATAATTTTCTTCAAACTCAGCGAATAAAGTATTTTCCAATGATGAAGAATCTGGACAATCCGAACAAGATCAGCAATTTGATGTTGTATTTTCACACAAAAGACTACCAGTTAACATTTTAATATCCTTTGATAAATTGATTCTTTTCAAACTATGTAAGATTAGGTTAATATTTTCGTGTGTTGTGCACACACAAACATTATGTGTTCCTGAATTGGATAGAAGCTTGCATTGCCTTGGACGAAGGCTTGCAAATGAGGAAAACCCTACCTTAATATTTTCGTTAATTTCCTTGAAGCGTGTA
Source organism: Aedes aegypti (assembly GCF_002204515.2). Lineage (NCBI taxonomy): Eukaryota > Metazoa > Arthropoda > Insecta > Diptera > Culicidae > Aedes > Aedes aegypti. The sequence goes on from NW_018734458.1 coordinate 11,699, forward strand.
TACGCTTCTTTCAAAGTAGTCATCATTAATCGTTTTTGGATTGCTTGACGCTTTCCATCTTTTTTTACAGATACATAATCTTTTTGGCCAGGCATAGCTCTACTTACTTCTTCGTCTTCAAAATATTGAATTATTTTTTCTTTTGTCTCATCTGTTAATGAAGTACTCGACCTAGCATTTTTGGTTGCAAGACAGTTATTTTTGAATTGTTTTGCCTCTTTTGCTGTTTTTCTATTGGTTTTGAACTCATCAATGGCGTCTTGAATAGACCACGAGCTTGGCAGCATCGACAAAATCAATAATTTTTCTTTCCTTGTCGTGGCTAGATTCGAGAACCTTTCCTTCATATTCATAATTACCTCATCGTAGTCTGTATTTTCCACATTCTCAGGTCCTAATTTGAAGAGGTTTCTTCGTGCAGCTTCGTTGATTTCACGGTATTTTGTCTCGGGATAATTGACGTAACCCATCTTCGTCCATTTAATCGGAGTTACTTTTATTCCAGCTATCCCTTCGTTGAAGCGTTCGATGTTGACCTTCTGGATGCACTCATCTTCTGATTGATTTGTTGAAACAGATGTCGCTGATGGTACCGTGGCAAGACTATCTGCACTTGGTACTTCTGGTAACTCCTCAGTTGTTGTCGGTGCATCTAGTAATTCCTCAGTTGTTGTTGTTTTCGAACTTCCTGCAACCTGATCCACCGATGATGTACAGATTGCCCGTTTGTCAACGTTTAAACGGCAGGACGTACAAATGCGTAAATTTGTATTCAATGTAGACATTGGAGCATAACCAGCCGCTTTCAGTTTATCTATGGTGCTTTCGGTGAGATTTCGTAGCTATTTCGAACACTTTTTTTCTGCAAACGGCCTGCAACAGTTGAAAAAGCGACTACTCATGTTGCTCGTTAGATTTTAATAAACAAAATCATTTTTAAGTTTTTACTGACTAGTTTGGTGTCGTTTGCTTGACTGAAGAAAAATTTTACAATTAAATCTTTTATAACCATAGTGGTAGTATATTTTTAGCTTTTTCGTGAGTATGTTCATGGTATGTACCTATCATGTTTTTGATGTTGTTGAAGTTACTCGCTTTCTACCAAATATGATTAACAAAGTCTATTCTCTACCAAGGCGGGTATATACCCAGGTGTAATCAGATTTTAACTTTGTGGAGAAAACCAGCGCCGAGAAAACCGACCTGCTTTACGTATACTAGATCACCTGGGTATAGACCCGCCTTGTTCTCTACGAGGTAAACTTTTTGCAGGTAAACTAGTCGTATACCTGTATAGAAAACTTTTTTTGTAGCTTTTGTCTTCAATATTGGATTTCTTATAGGTTTCTTTTATCAAAAGGTTTCAACACTATTGAGAGAATTTTTCTTCAGTTACGTACAATAAAAAATATGACACTATCAAGACTTTAGATCACAACACTGGATCGCGTCTAACTTTCTAATAGATGCTATAATAGTTATGAATAATTAAATAAAATATCATGAAAACAACTTGTTAACCTCATGTGGTACCCTTAACAAAAAATTCAGCAACAAACTGCGGTCCTAAAAAAATTAACAATGAAAAAAAAAAAAATTCACTAAGTGTCAAACTTGTGAAATATTTGAAATGTCATAACTTTTTTGTTTATTGGCTTACCATCACCAAATTTTTATGGTAGATAGCTAATATAATGGACCGTTTTCCCTCAAAAAATGACGTTGGTATTCCGATAGGGTTTTGAGATATTTGAGTTTTTGTGACAAAAATGATGTTTTTTAACGCAAAAAAAAATTTTTTTTTCTATGTGTATTTTTTTGGAATCTTTATTTAGTTGTCTAACTTTGTTTCTTTAGTTGTCTAACAATCGAACGAACCGTTTTTGCTGTGCAGCTTTTTGAATATTTTTGAACCATTTTCACATACACCCTTTTGAAAAGTTAGTCGTGACTCAACTTGAAGATTTGATATCGGAAAATGACGATTTAGATGGAACTGAAAAACTGTGCAAAGTTTCAGATATTTTTGAAATGGTCGATCAGAATCGACTTGCATGCCTCCGTGGAATCCCTCAGTAACGAATTTGTTTTGTACCAAAACTGAAGGCTACTCAACTGGTCTTGCTCTTCTAGACGTATAGAATGCATTCGAGAGTGTTTGGCATGACGGCTTGATTGTATAATTTAAAAAACTTTATTTTTCCAACATACATTGTTAGAATAATTCAAAGTTATCTGTCAAATCGTACACTTCAGGTTAATTATCAGAACTCCAGATCTGAAAGTGTAGCAGTTAGGTTGATCAAGTAGGCGTAGGGTTATATTAGATCAAGTTAGCATACAGTGACTCAATCTCATTTTCGTACGGGGCACTGCTTTCATATCAAGTTGGTATAAATCTATTGAATGGTGCATGGACTTCGACATACTTTATCAATAATGAAGGTTATAGGTGTCATCTATTGTTTGGCAATGACAAACTGTATTCATTTGCTAACATCTGTGGAATAATAGAAAAATATTGAGATTGTGTCTATAATTGACCCAATTCCATATTCGTACACCTAACAAAAAAGAAATATACAGCATTCAAAACTAATTTTTAATGGACTAGATGATTACTTAAGCTCTTCGTTGTATTGTTCAGATGCAGTAGAATACATTTGGAAAATTTAAATGCAGACATATTTGAAACTTAAGTAAATTTAAGAAAAATACCAGTTTTCCCATGCTTTTTGCTAAAATATTCGGTAAGTCGAACAATAAATTGCATATTTTTCAACATCACTTCCTTAAGAATGATAACTGCGAATATTGCACAAGTTTCAAAAAATTATAATCAGTTTTAGAGTAGCTAGGAGTGGATATCGACAACTTATACTTTTGAATCTTAGGTAGTATAACATTTATAACAAACCCAAAACCAAAAATTTTAGTCAATTTCTTTATATTTGGCTCCTAAATGTGAATACATAATCCATAGTTAATGATCCTATTAAAACATTGCGTAATTATCATTTTTAATTCACATTTTACTACCAAACATGATTATAGAGATTTAAAGAATAAATATTATTGCCATAACCGCAACACAAACGTTTTTTATAATGATTAAAACAACATATATATTCTATTAAATAGTATATCAATGTTCTCTGCTCATTCAAGTTATTTTGTATTTTTCTTATAAAATCAATACATTGCAAAATAGGATGCTATTTTGAATATAATTTGAATATTATTTTAAAGATAATTGAATATTACGATAACATCAATTATGTGGAGGTATGAACAGCGTAGTTTCGGGTACTTTATTGTAAAACGAAGTTCGTAGTTCAAATTATTTTTACAGACAAATTCAAAATTAACATTTACCTGTTGTTTAGAATGAAAATTTGGTTTACATTGATTAAAAATAGCATTTTAGAAGAGTTTTGAACTTATGGCACAACAATTTTCTGAACTCAAAAGGGATAATAACTGTTTATGATTTCTGTAAACTATGTATATTTCAACTAAATTTCTATCAGAGCTTACAAGTATAATCTATAGATTGGATCCAATGACAAAAATAAACGTTATTGTTCGAATTATAGGATTTAATAGCAAAAATCATTGGAAAACTGGCATTTCTCATAACTTTACTTAAATTTCATATATGTCCACTAATAAATTGTCCAAATGTATTTCACTACATCTGAACATCATAATAAAGCATTTCAGTAATCAAATAGAGCTTCTAAATTTAGGTTTGAACGTTGTGCGGATGAATTTTGGCAGGTGTACGAATATGGAATTGGGTGAATTTTAGACATCAATTCAATACTTTTCTATTAATCCAAAGATGAATGTAAATGGAAACATTTTGTGATTGGCAAACAATAGATGACACCTGTTACCTTCAATGTGGATAAAGTATTTGTAGCTCAATACTTCATTTAATAGTTTTTTACTAACTTGATGTGGAAACAGTATCCTGTACGAATATGAAATTGGGCCACTGTAGGTTCAGATTGACACATAATTGTACATTACTGATCGAGCCGTTCAATAAACAAGACGTAATAATGAAGCTTCTTTCAACAACCCTACAAAAGACTTCCTGTAAGAGCTGGTGTTCATCAAGGCAGCATTTTGGGACCAATATTATACAATATTTTCACATCTGACTTACCTGAGTTGGTTCTCCCACATTACCCGGAAAACCATTACCCGGAATGCAATTTACCAGAAAACCATTACCCGGAAAACCATTTACCAGAATGAACCATTTACCGGAAAATTATTTCTCCATTTCTCGACTTTTTTCATTAACGTCCTTTTACGGTCATTCAAGTCAGTATGTTGACTTAAAAATATTTAAAATGATGGGGGGTGTTCTTGCTTAAAAATACATAAGCATCGAAGAGGAGTCTAAGATTTCTTTATACTTGGTCATGTCAATATGCACCATCTTCATATATTTGCATTTCATAGATAATTCACCCTTCTTTTAAAAATAAGCTGTTCTTTCAACTTATCTTTGCAGCTTGTCCTGGCTGAACTGGCTAAATTTGGCTACAAGTATGTAACTTTACTTTTAACACTCGACCGTCGGTTCTCCAAGTGCCCAAATGTTAATAAATGTTAAATTGGATGTGCTACTTTTCGCCGAGTGTCAAATCATCGAATGTCATTTCCGCAAACGTCAATCAACCGAATTCTTATGATTGCTTATTTTTCTTTCTAGTTTATCACCCTGGCATTGAATTCGAGATACAGCCATTCAGAGACGGGGTTGGTGGTCTAACGGCTATCGCTTCTGCTTTGCAAGCAGGAGGTCGTGGGTTCAATCCCAGGCCCGTCCCTTTCACATATTTGTAACACTCTTCCTAACAGCTGTCTCTCCTCTATCTCTGCGTCATTATGGCGCAAACATCATCAGTTCTATCTATTGCTAGAATTGAATTTGTGAACTTAACCGCTTACCACAGTGATATCCATACGGTCGAATACCTCATCCATCACTAACAAAACACTCCTACTTCCAAGGTAGCTGTGGGAAATGCAGGAGATTCTCCGGTTTTCTAGTCACAAACGGCTAACTAATTAACATTCCTTCCTCTCCCCGATGGACATAAGGACGTGGTCGGCGCCGTTATCAATCTATAAATATCAAGGGTAGTGTGGTTGTACATTGAAGATGGAAAAAAGCTTAAACCCAAGTTTCATCTTGAGTGGTTCTCTGTGCAATATCACTATCCTGATTGATCACGGAGTAGTAACTGCGAAGTGTATGTTCCATCAGTTGATCGTTGATTGTTGATTGATCGATTTGGCATTGAATTCGAGATACAGCCCTTCAGAGTTATGACATTCGGAGAAATTCAAACGAAAAGTAGATCTATCAGACAATGGCAAATAGTGCCCTACTCTCTATCACTAAAGCAAATTTAGGGGCCTATTTTATATATCGAGTCGATCACAATGACTCGACTGGAGTCACTGTCGACCAAAACATTCACTCGACACAACTCTGTCACTCGAGCTTTTCAACGGTAGTCACTCTATGTGACTGAATTACTATGGAAGTCGACGGGTCACATCTGAAATGGGCATGCTTGCTTTGATGAATAGTGATTGCAGTAGAGTCACATGAAATTGCTCGATTCATAAAATAGACCCGTTAGTTTCAACTTGATTTTTTTTAGCTTTTCTCAAAGCACAAAGCTAAAATGAGAATAGGGTCCTAAAGCCCTGTCCCAATTTCAGTACCAAACGCATAAGTTTGGGGCAGAAACACATGTTTACTCAATTTTTAAATGATTTTCATTGGTTTAAGTACAAAAACAAGTTTTTTTTATGATTTTTAAGATTTTGTCACACCCCTTGGTTTGAACTCAAATTTTGGGTATATTTTGTTTTCCGTGTCCCTTCGGAAATGTCAGATAGGAACAACCCCAGTGTTAAAACTATAAACCCTGTGGCATTTCTGTCGAAAAAGTGAATGTCAAACATGATCACAAGTGTCAAGGTTCATAATTGGAACGATTTTTAAAATTGAAGTTTAAAAATGTTATAGCCGTCATTTGAGCTGGTAAACTTGCTAAAGTAGTTGCAAGAACATGTTCTTTCGTATTATTAAATAAAAATAAGAATTCATTAAACATTTTAGGACCCAATTGCACTGTTGTATGTCGCTTCCCTCGCAAGATTAGTGCTTTTCATTTTTGATTCAGTATTTAAATTGGATTTTAAACTGTTTTAACTTAATGGAATAAGAAAACCATCATTACATCAAACATTTTTTAATGCTGAGATGTTTCATTTATTCAAATGTAAGGCGATTTTTTCGACCTCATTAATATTTGGCATCAAATATGTATAACAAAAATAATTCTTTTCCTTCTTTCAATCCTTGCCTGTAACGTTTAGTTTTATAGCCTAAATTTGAAGACAAAGATATTTTCCGATCTATGTCAGGCGATTCTTTTCTAATCAAATCGCAAATAAATTACATGGTCAATCAAATTTTGGTATCATAATTTTCGTACATAGCTTAAGGCCTACATTGCGGCAAAGTGAAGCTATTCAGAAAGTTCAATCAGAGGTTGGTAGAATGGAATACCGCCGGTTCAAAATTATATCTGGCTAGCAAATATGTTGACGTTTCAGAGCTAGAGTACTTACATACTTGTCAAACTATAAAGGGATGCAGAAATGGTCAGTTTACATAGGCTCTCACCAATTAACTGTGGAAATATTCCTAGAACAGGTGAGAAGCAGGCTTTGTCCCAGTTGAGTCGTAATGCCAGCGAGACGAACAACATATTTGTGCATAGCTGTTTGGAGATGTCTTTTGAAAAAAGTGTTTAATTTTTGCTGAGCATTAATGAAAGAGAATAAAAATTATATACAAATGTACTGATAAAGGTCGTCGAATATGGAAGATTTGGCCTTCCGGGTAATGGTGCATTCCGGTAAATGGTGCATTCCGGAAAATGGTTTTTCCAGGTAATGGTACATTCCGGTAAATTGCATTCCGGGTAATGGTATTCCGGGTAATGGTATAGAATCACCTGAGTTACCTCAGGGATGTCAAAAATCTTTGTTTGCGGATGACACAGGCCTCTCCGCCAAAGGACGAAGCCTGCGTGTCAACTGTAGTAGATTGCAAAACAAGTTAGGATATTTTTTCTTTAGCATTAGCATTAAGCAATTCGTATTCTGGACATTTTTTCCGAGTAATTTTGTACGAGTTTTGCATGGAAGCCCGCCACTGTGCCTCGTGGCTGTTGGGTGCCAGCCATCGATTGGTTGAGAAGATAATCAAAATTGTAATTGATTCGTTCAATCAGACGAGCTGCCAGCAGGTTTTTGACGACGGTGAGGAGGTGCGACGAGTGGCTGAAGGTGAGATATGAGGGGGGAAAAGTAAACATTGAGGAAAGGATTTCCGACATCCGTTCCAATGTTGTCGGCTTCTCAGGATATGGAGCTTGTGCGATTTATTTGATATGAGCTGTGAACGGTTCGATCCGATGGTATGGTATAAAATGAAATTGATTGTTTGGAGCTTAAAATTTCGAAATGATGGCATCCTATAAAAATTGAAACCTTTTTTACGGTCTGAAAACGCTCCACTGATTTCATTACATTTTCTGCTTTCTTTTTTATTATCAATGAAAACGAGTTTCTATAAACCGTTCGATACGTCACACTGTAGCAAAAAAAATAAAATAAAACGATTCTAACCTAATCAATGTCTAGAAGAATATTCCAGCAATCTTTAGAGGAATTCTTGGTGAGATTCTGAAGTAATTATCTAAGGTGTTTTTCGAATAATCTCAGTAGTAGTAGGGGAATCTTTAAAGGTGGAAGTAGTACTTCAATGAATATTTGAATAACGTGTCTTAAGAGATCATTTCTTAGTTTGTACAATTACTTAAATTGGGCTGAAAAGCTACAAGAATTTGATTCGTTCGTTATTTAACTGTTCAGATGTAATGCGGTAACTATCATGTCGAAGCATATTATATACTTTCTGATAGTGGAAGTAGAAATCGATCACGTAAGTATACCATAATTATCCTCAGTCGATGATATGATTCAAATGTCTCATCTAGAACTGGAGCAAGCAAGCATCGAAGCTATTAAACCTTCTACCCTCATAAAATAATATGTGTTTCATGAAATAAACTCCATCACAAGCCGTTGGTAATTCAAATATTCCGACAAAGCTTAACTGCACCCATCAAGAGCAACGAGTTGGACAAAAAGTAGAAACGAACTCCACAGGTTTCAAATTGCTTCTCCACTCTTGACGTGCAACAGCATCAACGGCAGCAGCATCATCATGTGCGCACCTATAAATGGGTCGTTTTCATCTGCTCTAATGAAGTGGAATTTCGATACGTAATGCATCGATGCAGGAACGCATGATTGTTGTTCCGGCAAATGGCAAATAGCAAATGGCGATGCAGGTATGTAGCAGATGTGGAGGAGAGATGCAATGCGAGGAACGTGAATCCCGACCGACACACATCAAACAAGCACACACAAGCTCCGAGCACAACACATCCACAACCAGAACAAAACATCCACAGTTGACGAATCCCTGCACAGTGTCCTTCCGGTAATCCGGATTGGTTTGGGGTTGGATTGTGGAAAAATCGTTTGGGATCACTTAGCTATCGATATCCCGTAAATACCCAGGGCGATCTTTCTTTGGTACAAGTACTATAAATAAATACAAATAACAGTAGAACATGTAGATCTTGACGGCAATAAATTCTGAGTAGTTTGAATAGCGTTGATTATCTAAAACCAAATAAATGCATTTTCCAAACTTGTTGCAATATTTTTTTTAATGGACTGTATGAAACGGATGCCTTAGGATAACTCTAAAGTCAAAACTTGAATTATTATAATGGAAATATATATTGCTTATGTTATCAGTAGAAATCATTTACGATGAGTATGTTTGTTAAAAATAGGAATAAGATTGAATAGTTTTGAAAAATATCAAAAATCTGGAAGGGTTCCGAAGGGCGAGACTTCATGCACTTGTTGATGCAACTAATCCCGTTATTTTAACGTATATTTTGAATTAAAATTATTAAAAAATACGAAGCTATAGCATTTGTAGTAAAGTAACATTGTTCTAGGTATTTACGGTTTAATCGTACGCTATTTGCCTAACAGTTTTGAGTATGTGTAGGTTCACTGAGTGTCGGATTACCGGGAGGACACTGTACACACTAGGCTGGTTCAATCGTAGGAGATGCATTTCTAGAACCAGCCTAATTCGTGAGGGCACTTGTCCCTGAAGTAGCAAACCTAGGGGTCGTAGGATAATCGCCTGGCATTTGGAAAGCAAAAGTACAGCTAGAAGTGCCATTATAGGTATAGGTATAAGGTTTATGAGGAGAGAGAATCAGACAAACAGATGGCAGCACAGCTTTGTAAGAGGTTGTTGGTGTTGTCGACCAATCTGTGGGGTTTCGATTTTGACGGGACGTTTTTTGGGACATCGGGATGGGATCTAGGCGCTTCTTTGATACTGCTAAACATACAAACACGTACACAGCTAAACAACGCACTCACTTTGCCCAGCTGCGCGGGGAGAGCTGTGCTGGTGTTGGAGTTGTTGGCGTTCTGGTCGTCCGACTTGACGTAGATCTGCCAGGTGGCGTCCGAATGGAAGCTCTTATCGGCGGCGTAACACCGCCAAAGACACTGGATCAGCATTGCCGCTGCCGGTATCTGGCGGTTAAAGTGCTTCTGGCGCTGCTTCTGTTGGACTTTGAGCGCGAAGCCTGATCCGAGGATGCCCTGTCAAAGCAAAAATTGATGATCTGTTGCGATTGGTCCATTTCCCACATCCAAACTTACCGCCGGAAGTGCGAAGAACGAGATTGCAAACACGCTAAAGCAGGACGCCACAATTTTGCCCATCCACGTCTGCGGCACCGTGTCCCCGTAGCCAATGGTCGTGACGGTGATAACTCCCCACCAAAGGGCGTCAGCATAACTGGCAAAGTCCTGCCGCCCATCCGGCCCGGTAACGTCCTTTTCCGCTAGGTACACAAAATACGAGCTAAATATTAGCCCCAGGAAACCGATGTACAGCGTCGTTATCAATTCCTAGTTTAGAGGGAAGAAAACGAAAATCGTTGTAATTAGCTGGACACATTCTAGAAGGGTTTCGAAGTAACCAACCTGTCGATGAATGAAAACGACGGACCCGAGAAGGCGCCAGGTGCCACCCTGCCGGTCCACGTGCAACATCCGGAGGATCTGCAGAAACCGAATGCCTCGGATGGCACTGGTGGCGAACACTTGTCCATTTGAGCCAACTGACAGCACAACCATCGATGCTACTACTACTATTAAATCTGAAAAAGAAAGCGAAGAGAACGAGAAACTTGCATTGAGTATCATTAAAGTATTGTTTGTGCATAATACGCTAGAACTAAAACGAAGAATTTTCAAGGAAATATATATTTTTCTGACGGTAGCGACCAAAATGCTAAGCGAAGCCGCAAACTTGGTAAACATCTGGCGTAAAAGAATATTGAAAGAAAAGTATTTCTGAATAGCACGTTCATTTTTGTTTTTCAATTATAAGATATAATCCCGATGATTACAATTTTCAATTGCTTGGTACAGTAATGTAAGTACAAACTTATCATCCCAAAGCAAAAACTCATTTGTCAATTCTTAATGGAGGATGTTGCCGAAGAAACAAATCCATTTTGAACTAATTTTGTTAGGAATTTTTTGTAAATGTTTGCTGGACTATAATCGCGTATAATCGCATTCTTCGAAATGTCTTCATAGCAATTTCCAAATAAACCTTCATCGTCTTTGGGCCACCCTTAAAACAATATCTAAAACAATGCAAATTTCACAGAACGCTTTTTTATCATAAGAAAGGTATCTTATGTATCTTATGTGACATTGGATTATCAACCATCCTGTCATTCAGTCACAGTCCACAGTAATTTTCATTATTTTTAAGAGAGTATTTGTATAATGTAGTTTTCAAAAGTTGGTTGTTTTAGCCTTTCCGTAGCTCAATTCATTGCAAATATCAAGTATAAACATGATTAAGAACTGAATAAGTTTTTTAGAAAATCCTCATTCAATAGCGGTATATTACATGGACTGTTGTTCAAATAGAGTTCAAATTTACGATATTTATTCACATCGTTGGGCAATAAATAAGCATCACAAAAAACAAAAATTCACACCATACACCATAGCTAAAATTTCTTAAAATGGTCAGAATATCTGTTTGTGTTTATAAATTATAATGTGTTCCTAATTCATTTTAAACTTCTACTAACAAATATTGAAGAAGTTATCAAGCATAATAGAAAAAAATATTTCCCATGTACAGTCAACTCTCCATGACTCGATATTAAAGGTGCGATCTAGATAGGTAAATATCAAAACGTTTGTGAAGCTGAAAAGTAAAGTTTGGTATTTAACGACAAACTTTAAAGTTTCTCCAAATTTGTGTGAACAACGCCTAAACGAAAGTAGTCCATGAAATTTTTTAAGATGGTTTAAACATGATGGTGAACAAAACTGCCATAATGGTGTTTGTTAAATGAGCCCCTTATGGTAACTCCTGCTAACAATTTAGACACTTTTCATATCCTCTGAGAACTCCTAGGGATGTGCTGGAAACCCTCTTAGAAACTCTTGTGGAAACTTAGTTCACTTGAGAACCTCTGGAAAGCATATCCCGGTGTTCAAGCGATCCCAAAGAGGCTTACAACGAGCATCCGAAGGGATTTCATGGGTTTCCTAGGATAATTTTCATCTGTTTTGTGTGGTATGAGGGGTTTTTTTTTATTTCCGTACAAAGTGGGCCGAAGGGTCTCAGATTTTCATGAAACTTTTTCCACAGGCAGGGCTTATCAATATATGATTAAAAAAAAATTGACAAAAATTCAGGGTCGCTTATTTTCCCGGAAAACTCAGTTGCAATTTTTTTGTTTTCCTCTGACATTACTTACTTTGAAAAATCATAACTCAAGAACGAAGCATCGTAGAAACAAATTTTTTTATGAAAATGAAAGCAAATTTTCTCAGGAATAAAAAAAAATATTTACTGGAAAAAGTTTTCTACAAAATTTTCCACCGTTGAGAAAATTCGTAAAGAAAAGCCGGAAAAACTATGCTCCAACTCGTGGAAAATTTTCAAAAAAATATCTTAGAGAAGCTTTAATCGCTGAATTTTTTGAAATGGTATTATTTTTCGTTTTTGAGTTATGACCAATATCCAACTCGTGGAAAATTTTCAAAAAAATATCTTAGATAAGCTTTAATCGCTGAAGTTTTTGAAATGGTTTTATTTTTCGTTTTGAGTTATGACCAATTTTGTAAAAAATGTGCAAATGTGCCATTTCGAGCCTTTTCGTTGAAAAATCATAACTCAAGAAAGAACCATCGTAGAAACAAGGTTTTTTTTAAATGAAAATTAAAGCAAATTTTCTCAAGAATAAAAAAAATAACTGGAAACAGTTTTCCACAAAATTTTTCACCGTTGAGAAAATTCGTAAAGAAAAGTTGGAAAAACTATGTTCCAATTAGTGTAAAACTTTCAAAAATATATTTTTGAGAAGGTAATTTCATAAGCTTTAATCGCTGAAATTTTTGAAATGTACTTTTTTTTCGTTTTTGGGTTATGGCCAATTTTGTGGAAAATGACCATATAAGCCTTTTCTTTGAAAACCCGTATTTCAATCGAAGCATCGGAAAAACAAAGATTTTTTATCAAAGCAATTGTAAATTTTCTAAAACATCTGAAAAAAAGATATTATACTTGAAAAGAAATTTCCAAGAATTTAACAAGCTCTTGTTTATTTTATATATTATATGTAGAACCTACTGACTCACCCGAGGAAGGAGTTTCCTTTGACGACGCCAACGAAGATAGTGGTGAAACTTGTTCCTCAAACATAATTCCTTCTGCAAGATCCGTTACGGGAGCCTTCTGGTTAATCATAATCATGCACTCCATGCAGATTTTCATCTTTTCCGTAATCCACCGAACTCCATTCGAATGAAACTTGGTCATGAGACCATGGCTAATCGAGCGAAAATTTGTCCTTACTGAATTAATTAACTCATTACGAGTGGTAAAGATTTTTCATAATTTTTCCATCTTTACCACGCGTAATGAGTTAATTAATTTAATAAACATGCGGATTGGATTACCGAACAGCTCAATATAAGCGTCAATTTATGTCCTTACTGATTTAAACCAGAATTAGTAAATACCTAATTGCCATATTGCCTACCCATTGATTCAACTGTCAATTTTGTAGTTACCTAACAGGTAGCTGGAAAAAATGCCTACATTATGATTGAAGAAATCTTTGTTTCTATTCTGTTTTGTTCTTAAATAGTTTTGTTTATGAACTTATAAATTTGAAAATAAGCTTTATAAACTTATAAATGTATACATTTGTAAACAGCTCATCTTGGCAATATTTGATCATGTTTTAGGAACGAAAAATGAGCGTATTTAAAAAATGTTTACGATTGGATCTTATTGATCGCTCTTTTCAAATATACTTTGTTTGTAAGCTGGAATAGCTAATCGGGTTATCATTATTTATTTTCCTTAACGGTAAAAAATGTCCTGGGAAACTTTTTCCACTTCAAAAAATCTCAAAGTTTTGAGAAAATTTGATTCCGATTTGACAAAAAAAAATGTTTCTGTGACGCTTTTATCTTCAGTTATGATTTTCTAACGAAAAGACTTGTACGATAAATCTGGGCATTTTTCACAAAACTATGACCAAACGCAGGAATTAAAAAGTAGTACATCTTAAAAATGTCAGTGATTGAAATTTATAAAATTCTGTTCTAAAAAATATTTCTTTGAAAATCTTACACGAGTTGGAACATAGTTTTCCCGGCTTTTCTTTACGAATTTTCTCAACAGTGGAGAATTTTGTGGAAAACTTTTTCCAGTTAACGTTTTTTTTCTATTTCTGCTTTCATTTTCATAAAAACAAATTTGTTTCTACGATGCTTCTTTCTTGAGCTATGATTTTTCAAAGAAAAGGCTCAAAATGGCACATTTGCACATTTTTTACAAAATTGGCCATAACTCAAAAACGAAAAAAAATACCATTTCAAAAATTTCAGCGATTAAAGCTTATGAAATAACCTTCTCAAAAATATGTTTTTTAAAATTTCCACGAGTTGGAGCATAGTTTTTCCGGCTTTTCTTCAAGTACCGTAAAACGGGGTAACTTTGATAGTTATTTCGAAGAAAACTTGAATATTTATGCAAGCTGTTTCAAGAATTACAATTTATATTTTTAAAACAAGTACTGGCATCCTAGCTATCAATTGCACTTGATAGATTGTCAAAAGATTCATTTTGAATGGATATATTATTTTTCACATTATCGAAAGTCGGTTTTGTTTTGGGGTAACTTTGATAATGGAGTATAAATCGAACATAATTGAAAGAATTACGGAACATTTATAGGGCGTTGCATACCTCTAGGCGTTTAACGCTATATGGAAATTTCTTACTTAGATTACGAAAATGGTCCCAGTTTGTAAGAATGGTTTCCGTTAAGAGATTTGAGACCGAATTCATGTTCTACTATAACTCGGCTGTCATGGATAAGTGACGAATTCATTATGACTTTATCAAATAGTGATCGTAGAACAGATTGTTTGTAAGCGTTACAAAAATGTAAAAATCTTGTGATTTTGTAACATATGCATATAAATCTTCAAATGCACTGTATTCCAACGAAAATAGCTTTGACATGAAGTGTCATACTACTACTCATTACTTTTGCATTCGTTTTTCTTAACTGATTGACAGAAACTTCGTTATTTCGTTATATATTTTGTGGGTCTCGCACTATCAAAGTTACCCGCATTATCAAAGTTACCCCGTTTTACGATACGAAATTTTTCAACGGTGGAAAACTTTTTCCAATTAGTTTTTTTTATTCCAGAGAAAATTTGCTTTCATTTTCATAAAAAAAACTTTGTTTCAATGATGCTTCGTTCTTGAGTTATGCTTTTTTCAAAGTCAGTAGTGTCAGGGGAAAACAAAAAAATTCCAACTGAGTTTTCTGGGAAAATAGGCGACCCTGAATTTTTCTCAATTTTTTTTTATTCATATATTGATGAGCCCTGTCTGTGGAAAAAGTTTCATGAAAATCTGAGACCTTTCGGCCCAAACCCGTAAAAAGTAAAAAGTTATAAACAAAAATGATTTTAAATGATTTTTTTCATACAAATTTGTGTACTTTATGTTAAAAAATTCGTAATTCTTTTACAAGATTTTTAACATTTTTAATGGCTTCTACAAAGTTGTTAAACATCTTAAAACGCGTGTTTTGCTGAACATTGTTCCTCTCTATCTCTTAAAGTAAGATAATTATCAGTCGAGTTCGTTTTAATAAGGCTAATTTATTGGATAGTAAAAACCCATGCAAAGACGCTTATAGACAAACGTTTTTATTAACTGCCGAAAGGGAAGATATGGTACTTTCATGATTTGTAAGAGTTGTCTGCGCCATTTTGCGCCGAAGTCAGTAATAAAGGCCTAAACTACCCCTTGAAAAAGAGTAATTCATGAATAACTTTGTTACTTCAAAAGATAGTGTGATGATATGTTCAGCAACTTTGTAGAAAACACAAAAAATGTTAAAAATCTTGGAAAAAAGTTATGAAAAAAAATATGATTTTTAGGGGTCATTCACATACAACGGCATATATCTTAAAAAGTATACGAGATAGAAAAATCGTGTCTTCGACAAAGTAGTTTCAAATTGCCAATTCTACAACTTTGCCCAAGACGCCATATGTCTATCTAAATGTTTTGAAAAAATAGTTTTTCTATCTCACTGCTAGGTGGATTGATCACAAAACTTTTTTCGTCAAAAGTTGCGCATCTATATACCAAGAAACTTCTCCGAACAAACTATATCGCTAAAATCAACGGTGTGGGCGCTATTCAAAAAGCGCATGAAATCGAGAAAATAAAAGACAGTGGCACTGGTGGGGTTTGTCAAATCTTGAACTGTAATAAGCCAGGTACAAATTTTCTTTTGAATTTTTATCTCATCGACCTTTTGTCAGTCGAGGGGAGGGGATTATAAAAAAGGGCAATTAAATTGAAACCGTTTAAAACTGATCAGTTTTTTGTTAAAAAATGTTCTTAAACCCTTAAAATATTGATAAATACATCACCCACTTTAGTCCAACAATTGTGGGGCGTGGTAAAAAAGTCTAAGTCGAATTTGTAACGGATAAAGTAAAAATCGTTAAACATTTTGACACATAATTGTAGCCAATATGTAAAAGTTTCACTGTGAAGTATTTATTTCTTTTCATCGGCTATAGTTTTTTTTCTGGAAATTTTGTGAATGTTTAGTTTTCCTCTTGTTTCTTAGAAAAACGTACAAAAATTGAATCTAGTGTTAAACATAGTCGTTCGTTTTCAGTCGTAGAAAAAATGACTACACAATATGTTACACGAATTTTTTATTTGGTGTGTTTACCAGTTACCTAAATTTATATATTTATATTCTGGATTATCCCACAATGTATCTTATGAACGTTGTTCCGCACATCCTGTTTTTGAGAGCTTCCTTTTTATATATTTTTTTTAAATTTTGGGTTTCTTGAATAGTTTTTGTTAAAAATTTTGAACGTTGCTTTTCTAATACTTTCGAACATACAATATTAAGAAGGCTATCAATTTTTCTATCTAATTTGCTATCATGGGGGGTGATTCCATCGAATGTATGGTGATCCAATAGACATACAAATTATGTTTTTACATGTTTCAAGAGAGTGAACATTTGACCAAAATTTGGTTGAAATTGGTGTAGGTCGATTACACGTTGGTACAGTTGTGTGGACACTTAGTATCGAATTACCCATATACCGTTTTGATTCATATTATGGACACTTGAGGCTAAGTAGTCTGTCATTCGTTTTAGCGGCGATGATGACTTTGCTGCTTGCAATTTCAAAGTGTTAAAACTCAGTCTTGATCGTTTATGTCGGCTTGAAAAAGTATCACTGTATGGCTAACATGCATAAAATATGATGATACTTTTTCAGATGAGACAGTGCAAAACCAACGGATTTTCTTTGATTCAAAATCATGAGATGAATTAGCAACAATCATCAACGACAAGTACAAATTTCAATGACGGCCTACTTCGCCTTAAGGCCTCAGTAAAGTAGAACTGATCGAAAAGCATATAAATCAAAGTAGATATTCTGAATGATAACTCTACGTTATCAAGCTTTAGAAACACCTAACTTCCGCATGGTGGATGAAGGTTTGGATTCCTAAAATTGAGTCACCTGAAATACATAAAATAACTATTCTCTCCATGTTCTCATCCCTGACACAACCTCACTTGTGCTTCATATTACGGACAATTGGATTCGAATCACGGAAAGCTCACGAAATACTAAACTAAAATACTAAAATCATTAATTTAACTTATAAAGCCGTAAAAGGAGCGTCAAAACCAGATGGATTACAAATGTTCATAGGTTGCTATGAACAATGCTTATTAAAACGAGCCTAAAAGTTGGAAACTTTTGAACAGGAATTTTTGAAGCATTTCAAGTGAAACCTTACCCTTACAAAGTAGAATGTTCGGAATTTGAGGCTGTCCGGGATTTAAATCCAAAACGGAATAATTGTTGTTGTAAAAAAGCAATAACACTCCTCTTTTGGATTTTTTTTTCTCAAACTCAAATCAACCCAACTGCCTATGGTAGGAAATTCCGAAAATTCACACGCCGCCGGATCATTAGCAAAATCTAAATACCTAATTATCGTGGTAAGGCTCCGGATCACCCGTAACCGCAACCATCAGAAACCCTGAATCAGTGCCACCCTCTTCCAGAGGATGATGCTGGCAAATCGGTTGATGATGGCTGGTAATCCTGTTCGACGATTCGAGAAGACTAAAGCAATGGTGCACAGCCTGTAGCATCCATTCACTAACGAAATGACGCTGTTAATGGGTTCCGTTCAAAGAGAAAGTATGGCCGCACAGTGGTCCGGATTTGAAAAAAAAAACAATAATTTGGAAATAATTCCGCATTCTCAATATTTTACTAATTTTAGCCATAAAAAGGTTTGTGAAACATTCCTCAGGATTTTGGCAAAGTCATCATATTTTGGTTTCTATAGATTAAATTTGCGGGTTTGAATACATCTTATATTTAGTTTTTATATTTTCGCATGTTTTCTCAACTATCTGAGATTTTAGATTATTATTTTCGTTTTGTTTTTCAAAGCATGTTAAGAAAACTGGACCTCTGTGGACCGCTTAGGGATCTCATCTGAATGGGACGATGGGATAAGCAACCGTTTGATGGTCGACTATCGCGGCTCCTGTGCTGCAGAATAATTAGCAGCCCTTGCAGAGAAGGCGTGTTTAATTGACCACTGAACAGGGCTGTACCGTGCGGAGATTATGGTTTTGTTTCTGGCTGGACAGACCAATAGAGGTGGCACCCACACAAGTGGTACTTAACTCCGGCATTCATAGCGTCAATTAAGTTATGGAAATTCGACGAAATTGCCGCGCTTTCGGTCGAACGAGTTAATTGTTTACTTTTCCACGTAATGCTGATGAGTGTTTACCGCACATTGCTTTAGAAGCTGAGCTTTTGTGAAAATCGATGAAAACATCGAAAAAAAAACGAGCTACCAGAAAGTCAATACATGCTTTCTGGTAGCTTGTTTTTTAGCTACCTAATTTCGCGTATAATCCATACATATTACCTACGCTGAACCAAACATTAGAGATCAGATCTTCAGATCTAAAACTTTGTGGGTTACTTATATTTTCATGATTTCATAGATTTTCGAAATTTTGTCACGGTCGCCATGTAGCAATTGTATTGTAGTTCAGTAGAAGAGAAGCATTTAAGATAGAAAATTAAAAATCTTTGTTTTGGTTTAAAATTACCAAAACCAATGATATGTTTTGTTTTTGTTTTGTAAAATTATAAACAAATAGTTTACTTTTACTCAAAACTTCCCAATCATGCTTGTTTTAGATTCAATTGTTATCCAGAGTGTAGTGTTTTTCTATACCTTGCGTAATGCATATAATTGTAAATTATTCCTCAGCAGTGCCTTCTGTCTTCCAAAAGTTCATAACCACCCACCGAAACTAGAGGCACATAAGTTTGAATTAAGCCAACATCTGCCTTCTGGATTCAGCTTCTCTATCATTAAATTTTTCCTACCGTACATTTTTCCCAGCAAACAGCGATCCATCCCATTTTCCTCCAACGGTATATTTTATTATGCAAACTTCCAGTTTCTTTTCACGTTCTTATCCACCACTCCAGGGGCGGTAGTTCTTATAAACCACTTTCGAGCGGTGTCCCAAATTGCATCCTATTTATAAGCCACGAAAACTTGTCCTTGCTGTAGGAATACTTCTATAGCGGAAAGAGGGGCAAACATTGGAGTGGGGCCAAGGTTTCTTCGTGAGATTTGTCAATTTCTAAGAATTTCACGGTCGATTCTCAATCTTATCAGCTCCACTTTCAATTATTTATTAGATGACTGGAATACTATCAAAAGTAATATTAGGGTTAGTTTTGTTTTAGGACTATAGTTTTTCTAGAGCTGTTGATGTTTTCACTAAGGTCAAACCTTATCCCACCTTACCCTACTAGTTTAGAACCGAGCCGAACGAATTAAAATGGGGGTTGGTCATCACGAAATATGCTGATCACAGTGGGGGCGCAATAAAATACACCAGAAGAAGGCGATCGCATTATCAAGAACGAAAATTCATATATTTTCCGGATGCACCGTCGCTGCTGTGGAAAACCCCGGATAAGACAGCAGTCCGGTTCGGTTGGCGTTTCATCCATCATCATGCTGTGTGTGTGTTTGCAAATTACGTTGCAGCAATGAAATAGAAGCTGCATCATCCATTTCAGCGAGCTATCGGTTATTTCCTTGGCTATGGCGTTAGTTTCTTTTAGCACAAATCGATTTTGTTTCCGGTCGTAGTGCTGCATTTGCATGCACTTAAGCTTGTACAGTCATTTTCTCGTTTGAAAATTCCCCTGTAAACGATGACAGGGAGCGGAAATCATGGGAAATCGATTCACATTATCCGAATTAACGAATTTGGATCTTTCGAGTACATATTTTGTATGAGAATCTTTGTCGGGAGTCTGTGGAGAATCCGTCAAAGATTCTGTGGAGTATCCGTCAAGGATTCTAAGGAGAATCCGTCAAAAATTCTGTGGAGGATCTGTCCAGGATTATGTGGATATTCGGTTAAAGGTTCTGAAGAGGATCCGTCAAGAGTTCTGTGGAACATTCGTGAAGAATTCTATGGAGAATCCATAAATGATTCTGTAGAGAATCCATCAAGAATTCTGTGGAGAATCCGTCAATGATTCTGTGGAGAATCCGTCAAAGATTTTGTGATGAATCCGACAGGGATTCTGTTCAGAATCAGAGAAGGATTCTGTTCAAAATCCGACAAGAATTCCT
Organism: Aedes aegypti; assembly: GCF_002204515.2. Classification (NCBI taxonomy): domain Eukaryota; kingdom Metazoa; phylum Arthropoda; class Insecta; order Diptera; family Culicidae; genus Aedes; species Aedes aegypti. Next base: position 32,238 of record NW_018734458.1, read on the forward strand.
AAAGGGATTTCTGCAGTGCACAGAGTCCCTGTCGGAAATTGAACAATATCCATGTCGGATTCTGAACAGAAACTTTGTCGGATTACCAACAAAATCCCAGTCAGATTTTGAACAGAATCCCTATCGGATTCTGAACAGAACCCCCGTCGGATTTTGACGGATTCTCCACAGAACTCTATATGGAATAATTGTATACTCCTCATAATCCCTGACAGGTTAGCCAAAGAATTCTTGATGGAGTAGTTATAGACTCCTTGATGGCTTGTCCACATATTCCTTGACAGATTTTCCACAGAACCCTTGACTCTTAGTGTACTGAGCTAAGAACAGGTTATGTCTCAGTTGGAACGTAGCCAGGAAAAAAGAACAAGGTGAAAGAATTGTGAACCACAAAACTATTATAATCGCGTTACCGCCAAATTAGGCACTTCAAGAATCAATTTGAATGTTTAATTGAAAATTCGCGTCGTACAGAACTTACTCTTGGATTATATCGTCCCGAAACATAAAGCTCCCTCTCGACCTAAACTATCCTAAGGATAACGTGTTCGCAAAACCAACCCCTCCATCGACCGGCAGGCACCTGGTTGCATTTCTCACGGCGACGACGTCGTCGAGTGAAGAGGTCACATGAATAATTCATGAAATTCACCGCTTTTGGCTACTTTTGATCCTCGCTGCTGTCTCTACTACTCGAGACCGGATGTTCACCAGCAGGTCCACCTGCGAGGATGACGCGCTGCCATTTGCCATTCCGCACATAGTTTTGACCACTGCGCTACTATTTGAACCGCAAACCGAAAGGAGCTCCGACTTCTGGCTAATGCAACCAGCAGCCAGCAGCCAGAAGCAGAACGGAACCAAACCAAACGTTTCGCCTTGGGTTGATGTGGTTGTTTTTATTTTCGGGACCTTAAAGCGGACCACCATCCACCATCTTCATGTGGAATTAAAAAAATGCTGCTTTAAAACAGCCGCACAACGACTGTGCAGTCGTTTCCTGTGTGGTGTAAGGGTATGCAATATTTCGATTGATTCCGTCAAATATCGTTCCTTTTCGTTAAAATTTGAAAGTTGCGCCAAAAATTTTCGATTAGAATTACGAGAAATAAGACGAAATTTACGTATAAAATATTCAAATTTTCTGAAATTCTCGGAATGAACTTAAAACATTATGCTTATTTTCGACAACAAAAATTACTCCCTTCACGGAAAAACACTTTTAGAATGATAAAAAAAACTCAAGATTTTAAAAATACATCATGACCATGGATTCAATTAACCCAATATCCTTTTCATGAGAATTGTGGAGATGCAGAGGTATACTCGGTCTCTTGTAACAATGGTTGTTTAACTAACATTCCTTTTCTTTCCCCGATGACCATATTGGGCGAGGCCGGCACCGGCATTGAGTTTTTAAACTTTGAATTGAGAATGGTTAGCTAATCCCAAGCACCATCTATTTAATCTCTGTGCAACTTCGATTGTTCTGCACACTAAAAAATTATCATTTTTAAAGCCGACACAATCGTTGAAGTTGACGTAATTAATCGTGCCATAAATCAAAAATATGATTCATTTTTGAATCATCGATGATGTAAACATGCACATCAACGAATCATTTCAATATTCCACCATCTGACTTGATTTTAAATTACAAGTAACGGAAAATTACACGAACGATAACCGAAACATACAATCTCGTCTGGGGAATGTGAAACGTCATCGGAATAAAGCTGAAAGTGCTTGTTTTGAACTAATTGTTTCGAGTTTGCAATGTTGTTTCACAAGAATATGCTGAAGAATTAATTTGGATAAATGGAGTTACTGTTCATTGATTTCCACATTCTCGTCATCAGAGCCGTGTGTGTGGGCTGTGGGACAACCCGTTCGCCTCAACGCACAGAATCCATAGCGTTGTGAAAACAAAATCCACTGTAGCTAAAGTGACTTGCTATTTGTTTCAGTGGAATATGAACTGTGTTGTACATGTGAAGAATAAATTATAATGCCAAATATATTTATGGTGTTCTTATTGCTTATATGTAATTGAAAAAGAATATTGGAAAGAAATGGTAATGGCATGCCTGCTGAGAGTTGAGGTTATGTTTATACTAAATTACGTCCACAATTTCAAATTACAAGATGCGAGTTGTTTACAAGTAAAATTACAATTCTGGCATCTAAGATCTGACACAATTCTAAAAGATCACGTAATTTTATGTCATTTCGCTTGCTTTAATATGTCGGTCTTTTTATGACACAAAATTACATGATTATTTCCAAGTGTGTGGTCAATCACGGAATAGCAACTACAAAGTGGTCATCCATGCTCATGCTCATTAGCCTGGGACACGGCTATATGAAAAAATTAGATTCGCACTCCAGTCCATTTTTTGGATTGGATTTAGGTCCCATAACAACTGTGCAAAATTTCAGCTCGATCAGGGAAACTATATTTTAGCGCCAGCCGTTTAAAGTTTGTATTGGGATTTACTATGGGAAAACTTACTTTTGCAAAGAAAAATCGCCAGAGGTCGCCCTTTGTCCTCCATAAAAATTCTGAACACAGGTCTCGATAGGTATTTCTAGGATGAACAACATTGCCGAAGACCGCCAAAGCAATCCGATGCTTGTGGAAAAAGTTATTAAGCATAGACTATTCGGAAATTTTGCCCGATTTTGTTATTATTGTTATTCCTTTACGTGTTAATCAACGTCGCCTTGCCATTGGGTTTTCATTGAATAACTTTTTTTCACAAGTGTCGGATTGTTTTGCGGTCTTGGGCAATATTTTTCATCGTAAAAATACCTATCGAGGTCTGTGTTCAGAATTTTTATAGAGGTCAATGGGCGACCTCTGGAGATTTTTCTTTGCAAAATAAGTTTTCCCATAGTAAATCCCATACAAACTTTGAACGGCTGGCGCTAAAATATAGTTTCTCCGATCGAGCTGAAATTTTGCACAATTGTTATGGGACCTAAATGCAATCCAAAAAGTGGACTGGAGCGAGAATCTAAATTTTGTCCCACACTAATGCTCATTCTCATGTTTCGTTTTGTGAAAATGCGTATGCGCAAACCCTTAGTATGGCTGCCGCCCTCCGTGTCGTCGGCGTCGTTCAGGGACTCCCCATTCTCATTAGCATTTCAATTAGAGGGGGTTAGTGTGTGAAGTTGTTTCGGGATTTTGCCAAGTGGCGCGGCCTTGGACAGTGTGGTAGGCAAATACTGAATGGCCATTTGATCACTGAACAGGGGAAAGGTGGTAAACCTCAGAACGAAGCCAGATACAGCTGGGTATCATGTGGTGAGTGTTTTGTAGGACTGAGTGGTTTGTTTTGAGCTGGATTGGTCTTTTTTTGTGTAAATTGTTTTTTACCCATAAATTAATATGTGATTTTCATTGCAGTTATAAGGTTTGTTGTTTCTTGTACATGAAAAAGGTTTGATGATGCGATTTGTTGGAAGCTTTTATTGAAAACAAGGCTTTAAATAGCTACAGGGATTCTATAATCAACATGGACATTCCATCAAAAGGTCCTACATTCGAGTGAGTGAATGGGTCATAATGGTTCCAAATGCATGAGACGTCGATGCCCGTTATGAACCCTTTGCCCATAATACTTCCTGAAGGAAACAAAAAAATAACACTCGAAAACAATCTTATTCCCATAAAAAATCCACCGTGCATTGTTAGCATGGGCGTAGCAGAGATTTCCTACAGAGGTGGGCACGCTACCTCAAAAGTTCATTCACGAATTTCACTCAAAGACAACACTATACACACCTTCTGCCCTCTTTTTGCATGAAACGTTAAAATATGATGTACATCAACAGTGGGCAAGGTGAAATCCGGATTCTATGAATCAGATTTGAGATAGTCAAAAGATTTAATTGGTAGAGTTCCTATTGATCGGCATTTGCAGCCTAGCCAGTTATTGAAACAGGATATAAGAATTTCATGCAATTCTGCACAGAACTATAAAAAATATTTCCAACAGCATTTCTTCCAGGAACAACTCCCAAATTTCTACAGGTATCTCTAGCAAGCTCTTTCAAAATCTCCACAATGTATTCCTTCGTAAACTGGCGACCATCTTGAAATTCGACGCCATTTTGGTTTAAAGCGGTTGAATGTTTTTTTTAACCATCTTAGCGCTCATCATGTGAATTATGAGGCCTTTCGTTGAAAAGACAATCAGACTCTTTCATTCTTACACAGTTCGACAAAAAAGTCGATCTGAATGAACAGAGACGGGACACCCTGGGCTTGAATAATGGCAAAAATAATGGGTCAACTTGTGGTCAACTCATCAAATTTTTATTTTTATTTATATGAACCGTAACTTTTGAACAAACTCCCCCCCCCCTCGATTGAAGACGCTTGGACGGCTTCACAGTATGATCAAGGGGTTGTTCATAAGCCACGATATTTCTGGAGAGATAGCTGGTGGATTGTAGTATCACTAAAATCGCTTATTTCTACCATTTACATCAAGTATTCCATCATTTGCAATACTTCTAAAATGGGGAGGGTACAAAAAAAGGGGGGGGGTCCATGCAAATCAGTTGTGCTTCATATTGAATTTGAAATTTAAAAACATAACATGCCACATGAATTCTGCTGTCCTAAAAATAAAACCACTGTGTCGGGTTATTGATGACTTTTTTGTCGAACTGTGTTATCTTATCTCAGCTGTTCAATTGATTTTTCATTTCAATCGACCGTTTTTGGACCAAATAAGAGAAAGAATTAATGCTTTTCCTGAACTTGAAGAAATGCCAAAAATCATTCTGGTACCAAATAGCATAGTAAAAGAAAATCCCCATGTAATTACTTATTTTTATGACGAATTAAGCTGAGAAGCAGGATCTGTTCCAGTAAGCACGTAACGCCAGGAATAAGAAAAACAAGAAAAAGAAGAGTAAGCGTTACGGAAGCCTCGAAATTCAATATAATGAGTGTGCTAACAAGGTGAAAAACTCATTCTACTACTTAAAATCATGATGGCAACAAAATCCGAGATGGCCGCCAGATTTTTTTAGTTGATTAAATACACTTATTGTTCTCACGACTCGAAAAAAAAAACCACAACGATTGAAAACTTGTTTCTTTGTTGTACAAAAAATGATGTTTTCATTGATTGCACTAAAAGCCATGTACGTCAAAATCGTAGAACATAATTTAGAAAACCGGTAATTTTAAAGGGTACATAATAT